>NC_142771.1:39537500-39790000 GCF_988280905.1 Pimephales promelas | reverse complement strand
AGCCTTGGGGGTGACATCTTTTTGACTTAGACACTCAAGTGGCCTTTTATTTCAGTAATTTAATTTAAAAAAATACAAGTAATAAAATAAAGCACACTTGTTTTCCAAAAGGGTAGTTTGCTCCCTAGTGCAGATATGGTGTCTCTATTTGTGCAATACAAAACCTTTCTTACCAACTTACAATTAACATGAGAAACCTGTACTGAAAGTTCTCAGCAGACTGGTTTTATTTTTTGTTGACAGTACATTTTATTTACTCTGTTTCCATGGTAAATGAAGTAGCAGACAGATAAACCACCAGCGCCAGCTGAAAACGGTGTTAGGACCTTGTGTACTTCCAGAAAACCTCTTGCCATCAGTCTCTGTAATGAAGTACATTTGTCTTGTGCTGAAAACTGAACTAGACAGGGTTAAAAACTAGATTGAAATTGCCATTGGAGTTATGAGGGAATGGAGGCCAGATCTATAAGCCTGTCGAATGGTTTTGCAGGACAAATCCCCCTTCCATTAATCACAACGCCAAGCACGAGTAGCGGGAGCGCAGAGGAAATTAATATCTGGAATTTACAGAGAATACTAAAATATATTCACTGGATGTCATTGAGCAACTATTGCTTTTTCCAAAGCCTTAAAGGAATAGTTGAGCTCAGAAAGAAATTAATGTCATCAACATTTACTCGTCCTCATGCCATCCCAAACCTACATTTCTTTCTTCTAGAAGATATTTTGCAGAAAGCTAGGGTCCAGATTACATCAGGCAACATTGACTTTTATTGTATATGGACAGAAATAAAAGTAAGCAAGTACAATTTATTTGTATGACACATTTCACAGATAAAAATCACAAAGTGCTTCACAAAATAATATATTATGTCACAATATAAAAATGCAATCGTAGATAGTGACTATATTTATTGTGTATAGTTCACCCAAAATAAAAATCAAGTTCAATGTCAGTACTACATTATACTACTATATATAATGTTGATTATAATGTATAATGCTATGGGGGCCGGGATATTTGTGGGTCCTGATAATGCCAAATGTCCGATGTTACTAGTAAAAATGGCCAACATTATTTTAAATATATCGAGTCAGTGACCGAGTGAAAGCATGTTCATCTAAAATAATTCTTTTCAGCTTCAGAATCATGAATATTGTTATTCTGGTGTCTCTATTGTCCTGTACTTTGGGTTTCCGGCACCAAGTCCAAATCTTTTCATTTACACCCACAACGTAAAACCAAATTTACCATTTTGATCAACAGTACATGTGTTATCCTTTTATCATATGCCTTGGAGTATCGCAATAATATCGTATCGTGAGTTCAGTATCGTGATATGTATCGAATCGTGACATGAGGGTATCGTTACACCCCTATAAGGCACCATTGACTTGTATTGTAGGCCTATATGGACAGAATAAAAAAAATTTTTTTTGTCCCACAGAGGAAAGAAAATCAGAAAAAAACGGATCAGCATGAGGGTGAGTAATATGACAGAGTTCAATTTTTTTGAATGAACTACCCTTTAATTTAATTGCTTCTAAGTTACTTCCTACTGTCTCTTCCACGTTGTATTGAGCACCTCCGATTTCTTATCAGTCATTTTTTGTTTGGCTTATAGGCCTACGTAACGAAAAAAAATTGAAGACCGGTCCGGAAGTACGTCTTTTAGTTGGGATACGGCTCTTTCAGTTAGCCTTTTACAATGGTGGACTCCAGTAGCCGGACCAAATCGCCGGACCAAATCTCTCCGCAACCTGCCTGAAGTCACATATGACGATGTGGTTCGAATAATAAATGAAAACTCTCAAGTGGGAAAGCGTGAACGCTGAGGTATGGCTGTCTACGTCCTGATGTAGAGCAACCCGGTGTGGTGAAGAGATGAGTCCCCCTGAAGAGATGGGTCCCACCTTAGGACCCCATAGTATGCCAGTAGTATGCCTGATCTAAATATGTTCTCACGATAACTTGATAAAAGCAGTTTGTTGCAATCAAGTAATATGTTTATTTGTTTAGCGCTTTTCAAGTAATACGTTTATTTGTTAAGCGCTTTTCATAGTAGGTTGCGTCAACAGCAGAGGAGAAAGTCCGCGAAATTTAAAAATATGACTGTTATTGTGTCATGAAATGTAATTTTAAGAGTTTTTAAGTCGAGAATATAGTTGTTTAAAGCTCAAATCTGAGGTTTATTTATAAAGATTGCACCTTTTTAAAACATTGTTCTGACGTTTTCGCCAAAAACGTCAGAACAATGTTTAGTTGAACAATGTTCGAAAACTTTTCAGAGTTGTCAGAACCAGGGACGAAAACGTCAGAACAATGTTTAGTTGAACAATGTTCGAAAACTTTTCGGAGTTGTCAGAACCAGGGAACAGCAGCACATCTAACTAGCCCGCCTGGAACAGCCTTAACTCGGCTAGTCATTCTGACGTTGTAAGCTAACTAAAAAACAATAAGAACGAGAAATGTTTAAATTTACAATCTACAGCTTCGGTTATATACTAGTATATGAATCATATAAGTTAAAAGACATTAATGACTCCTTATAACGTACTTCAAACGTCTCTTATAATAAACTGATTTTCTCTAATTTGTAACCAGGCACTAAAGCGTTTACCCATAAAACTAGCTTTGAACCAATCGGATCGTTTGGGTCCTAAGGTGGGACTCATCTCTTCAGGGGGACTCATCTCTTCACCACACCGGTACACTACAACAACAGCCGCAGGTAGCTGTAGCCGTTCACCAGTAAGGTAAACGTTTCTATGGTAACAGCGAGTTGGAACAATCAGCAGACGTTGCTGCTACGCTTAGGATTGTGGGTAGTGTAGTTTTTTTTTCATAAGATCACGGATAAAACATGTTTTTCTTTAAACAAGGTTGATTTCATACAAACTTATAGCTTCAACGGGAGCTTAAAGAGAACCTCATAGCTCGTGGTCAGTCCACCTCGGATGGTTTAGACATTAGGGCTTATAATCTAAATCCTTATTGAGAAATACTGTTGACCGGACGTTCTGTATCCCTACTCCGCGTTCCGGAAGCAGGAAGTGTGTCATAGGCCTATAGTCCAACACTTTGCAACCCAGGCTGCGTTTTTAGCCGTTCATTTACACGTCAAAAGCGTTTTTGGGTCCTGAAAACGAAAACTTTTGAAAATGGGATTCAAAGCGCATGTTTCTGAAAACGATACCGTCTGTTTAAGTTACAAAAACGTGAATTTGTGAAAATGGTGATGTCACGCACATGCGTATTACGTGTTCGGTTTATAGGGTTTCTTTACAAAGTGACATTGCCATCTACTGGCCTGGCATAAATAATACAGCGACTTAGTCATTTTCGCGGATCTGTGTGATGAACAGGGATCTTTTTGACGATGCTGTCGTTTGTACAAAGAAAAAACTCAAAGGAATTTTTTTTTCCACTTTTAGTACATCGTTGTTGTTTTAAACGTACCCTGAGACGGTGCAAAAAGATAAATGAAAAAGTTACGTTGATTAGGAGCTAAACTCTCGACTGTTTGAGACCACTGTTTTAGAGAAAACCCTATAATCCCTGTTAGTGCTGGTCTGTTTGCTGGTTCTGTTGACTCACACACACAATGCTCACAGTGCTATGAAGCATTACATGTACACGCTTGGGGTCAGATCAGTGGAGACACTTGGGGCTCGAGGCTTGGTTTCTTGGTTTCGAGGCTTGCTGCTTTCACAGTGAGCACGAGTATATATATATATATATGCATGTCTTGTTGCGCTGGTGCATAAAAACGTTTGTGTTGATAATCTTTTATCAAAAGAATAACTTGCTCCGCCTCGTTCCTTTTAATGGCCTCTCACTTTTTCATCCCCCACCCTTCCTCCAGCCAACCGCTTGATGTAACGCCACTTTAATCTAAGTTGAGACTTTTTATCATTAAATCGATATCATTATTTGTTATTTTAATATACTGTTTCATTCAGACATATGGCAGATTATGGAAGTGAACACGATTTGCAAATGGTATTGTCTGGGTGTCTCTGTGCATGAAAGGTCTTTTCTAGCTGGTCATATAATCCTAGATTCAGTTTAGGTCTGGTAAATATACTTATTTCCAACATTGCAGGATGCCTGACCAAGGTTGCTTGACCACAATTTTGCAATTACATTTTAAGGTCAATTTCAGGTTTCATGAAATTCAAGCAGGATTGTTTCTTCGCAAACATCGTTTAATGAAATAATGTCACCACAGTTTAAACATTATAAGACTAGACTCTTGACTGACTGATGAAATTCTGGATATTCAAATAATGGAGCTCATCTAGACAAAGGACACAGCTGTGTGTGTCTGAATACTCACATAGTGACAGTCGCATGCATTGGACACTATTTTGGGCAGTTTCAGATTATCATCTTCAGAAAACCTCTTTTACACACACACACAGTAGGCTAAACAAATATGTAAATACTGAGTAAATGTACTGTAAGGTCAAATCTCAACTGCCAAATCTAAAATTGTATGCATCTATCCCACATTATATCTGCCCTGTAATAACCCTAAATTACTCATGAAGATAGCATTTACATTTGTTGTCATCTAGCCAGCAAAATCCTGTCTGAACAATACCGGTTATTATAAACAGGACATTCAGTTTCATGCACTAAATGTACAGTTTATGCCTTTGGGTTTGTTTGTTTGTGTGGGTGAGTGTGAGTGTGCGTGTGCATGGCTATCCATGCATGCGATATAAAAACAAGTAGTAAATGAATAACCATGTAACTGGCGAATGGCATGCCTTCACTTCACTTACACGAGCAGCTTTCAGCCTATTGTTCTTCAGTGGATTGCTTCCTATGCAGATTACATAGTGAAGGGCTCAGCTGCATTGAGACCTTTACGTCAATAATAAGAAAATAATGGTTGTTTTCTTGCACCAATAATACGTAATAACACATACAAGTATTATAATAGACCTTATAGAAATAAAGTACGGTATTAGGAAGTAAGGCATCGGTGTTATCTAGCAGTTCTGGCAAATAACAGTGGCCAATGTGCATCAATATGCATATTAATTCAATGTTTACCTTTTAGGGAGAAAATGATGCGAAACACCCCGCTGTGTGTCATTCCGTCGTGGTCAATGTTTAAAACAAGACCATCAGCAATGCATATCAGCTCTCCTCTCTGTTATATATATATATATTTAAAGCCTTGATAGTGTTGGTTCTTGAACACATCCGACAGAGCGACTGCTGTTGCCCCATTGTCTCTCTGTTGGTGGTGGATGTCAGTAATGACAGCTCTGTTCCAGCCCACCACGCAATCGACCAATCAGAGAACAGAGTGAGCGAGCGCTGCAAAAGCCCATTGCGAATACAACCAATCAGAGAGCAAACCGAGGCCGCGCTGATCAAGCCCGACCAATCAGAGAAGAGAGCGGTGGATCACCGGAGTCGGTGCATTCTGTCTCCGTACAGATTTCTTTTGTCGTGAGGCGCTTGGAGATGCAGTCGCACAGATAAAATCTTTCAGATAATAACATCAGTTCCCGCAGTCATGAAAAACATACAAACATATATTCAATACAAAAACATAACTTAGTCAGTTAGGCCTACCTCTGATAACAAATCACTCAAATTGTAATGTGGACTTTCTGTAAAGCTGCTTTGAAATTATGTGAAGTGTGAAAAACGCTATACAAATAGTGTAGGCTACTAAATGTGAAGAATTGAACATAGATAGACATAGGCTATTGGAAACGTCAGGGGAATAGCCTACATAGCCTACCAGCAATGAAATTGGCTATTTATTTAGCTATGTCCACTTATTGTGCTGGAAACTTTGAGATTGCAATGCACATAAAATGATTAATTTCATCCTTTAAGTAAATTGTAAGTGGTCATTCATTGGTCAAGACTCAAGAGGATCATTAAAACTAGCTATATCAAATGTTGATGAATGAAAGGCGGAGGATGGTTAGCCTACCTTCGTCCTTCATTGACTTTTCAATCTTTGTGTCTCCCCAAGACAGGTAAAAATCTAACAATAATTTCGAAATGTTTTGAATCAATGTTAGTTAATATTAAAACCAGTTAAATAGACACATGATGAATGAAGATAAATATGCAACTTGTAGTCTGTAGGCCCATATGAGCACTATACACCTGTATATCTGCATGTCTCTGCTGTTCTGTTTATGTGATGGATGTAAAGCAGCTTAACTCATGCCAAATTACTCTGATTAATCGCTAATGCGCCGTCCACCATCTCAACTCCTTCATACTCTGCTATGGGCTGATATTACCCTATCTAGCGCTAGCAAGAAGGACGCCGGGCATAGAAAAGGCTTCAACATCAGAGATTGAATGCGAGTTATTGTTTCTTTGTGCTGTGTAGTATGAAGGAGATTGCTTTATCTGAGAACATTTAATTATGTCCTGCACGAGGAAAGCCTGCATGCCTCTGTTTGTGTGTGTGTGTGCATTATCAACATGCATATAGGCAGCTTATGTTGAGCCTCAATATGGTCCATGCAGAGGCACGCATACTTGACTAAATAGATTATGCTGGATGAAAGTCCTGGTATGAATATCATCATGGCCGAATGTAGCTACGTGAACACGTTCAATTTGAGTTAAATATTAAAGCAAAATCGCACAAATAAGTAATGAGGAATATAAATTAACAACATGCGTACTAAATAGGCTTAGGGTTAGATTGATATATATATATATATACACACACATAATATATATTTGTTTATCTATTTTGCATGGGCAAAATTTTTTACTAATGCAAAAAATTGTTTTTATTTTTAAATACATTACATACATTGGGCAAAAACTGGACAAACACAGTATTTAAGATTAGTTTAAATTCAATGGAACAAAACGTCAAAGCATCATCAAGTTATGTTTGCCACGGACTTTATTTTACTCATAAAAAAAAGCGGTTCACAGTGCATTAAAAAAGTGATTAAAGGGTTAGTTCACCCAAAAATGAAAATTAAGTCATTAATTACTCACCCCCATGCTACCAACCCCGTAAGACCTTCGTTCGTCTTCGGAACACAAATGAATATATTTTTGATTAAATTTGAGAGCTGTATAACTACCACATTGGCTCCTAAGGGACTGCCTCTTGACGGCCCAAAAAGTCAATGAAGAAAATGTTTAAATATCCTAAGTGACTACCGTGGCTCAACTATATGTTTATCAAGCGACGCGAATACGTTTTGTGCGAAAAAAAAAAAAAAATAACGAGTTTATTCGACTATTTTCTTTTCTTCCTTGTAGGCCAGAACGAGACTTCCTTATAGATTTCCCCGACGCATGCGCGAGATTTGCGATCTGAAGTAGTGTAAGCTGGTGTAAGCAGATCGCAAATCTCGCGCATGCGTCGTGGAAATCTAAGGAAGTCTCGTTCTGGCCTACAAGGAAGAAAAGAAATAGTCGAATAAACTCGTTATTTTTGTTTGTTTTTTCGCACAAAAAGTATTCGCGTCGCTTGATAAACATATAGTTGAGCCACGGTAGTCACTTGGGATATTTAAACATTTTCTTCATTGACTTTCTGGGCCGTCAAGAGGCAGTCCCTTAGGAGCCAATGTGGTAGTTATACAGCTCTCAAATTTAATCAAAAATATCTTCATTTGTGTTCCGAAGATGAACGAAGGTCTTACGGGGTTGGTACAGCATGGGGGTGAGTAATTAATGACTTAATTTTCATTTTTGGGTGAACTAACCCTTTAATACATGAAAATTCTTACATACAGTTTAATATTCCACATTTTATATAAGTCATTAAAAATATAAAACCAAATGAAATCATGTTTGAGCTTCTGTGTCTATGTTCCAGCTCTGCACACTAGGATACTTGTTAAACATATTGCAGAATTCACATGTATTCTGGACACTTGTTGGCTGTTTTTCATCATATCTGCTCCTGCTAATCTATTAAAACACTATTAAAAAAATAGTTTTGTAAGAAAAAAAAGAAATACTACATAATTTCAAAGTTTTTAAGATCTGTGAAACGTGTCCAAATCGTTGACTGGTACCCAGCTGTGTCTCTCCAACCAGTGTGTGTCTTGTCAACACTGTCTTGTACAGCATTAAATAAATTCCTTCAAAATCCTGTAATGAGCTCCCCAAGGCTCGACAGATTCACCTGTGTGACAGCGGTAGCCATGGTGAGGCTCAGTCACACTCTCTCTCTCTCCCACACACACACACACTCGCTCCTGAGCATCAGAGCTTGTTTCGCTCTACATTTGTAAATCTCCTGTTAATGTGCACATCACTGGCCCAAACAACGTCATATCAAGGTGCCACAACACCACTACTGCACTCGAAACAATGCTGGGTTGTTTGAACCCAAATTTGGGTCAAATATGGACAACCCCAAATGTTGGGTTAAAATTTTTATTATTTTTTTTTCCCCAACTTCAACTTTCAACTGTAATTTTTTAAATTGCATTTTTAACCCAACATTTGGGTTTGTCCATTTTTTACCCAAATTTTGGTTGAAACAAGCAAGCATTTTTTAGAGTGTGTGTGTGTGTATTTCTCCACTGCTCTTACATCTGACGAAGTGTTTTCAGTCAGTAAATGCACAGTGTGTAACACTCACATGGAGCGCAAGGTGACTGGACTGCATTGTTCGAATCAATACTGTATTGAGTGTGCAAAGTCAGACTGCTCTATTTATTGCTCTTCTGACAACATCTATTCATCTTCAGTTCTTATATTCAATCACACACACACTGTTCCAAAAAATTGAGGTCAGTGTAAGACTTGTTTAAAGTTTTGGAAAGAAGTCTCTTATGTTCACCAAGGCTACATTTATTTAAATAAAAAACAGTGTTATTGTTAAATATTATGTAAATTTAAAATAACTGTTTTATATTGTAATATATTGTAAAACGTCATTTATTCCTGTGATCAAAGCTGAATTTTCCTGAAAACTCCAGTCTTCAGTGATCCTTCAGAAATCACTCTAATATGATGATTTGCAGCTCAAAAAACTTTTATTATTATTATCAATGTTGAAATCAGTTTTGCTGCTGCATTGTTTTGTGTGTGGTATAGCCATGATCAGTATTTTCAGGATTATTTGATGAACAGAAAATACAGCATTTATTTGAAATAGGCCTCTTTTGGTACGTTATGCACACATTTACTACAACTTTTGATCAATTTAGTGCATCCTTGCTGAATAAAAGTATTTATTTCCTGTCTGAAACTTCTGAACAGTTATTTATTCATATAAGTTTCCATTATTGGTATTCCATGAGAATCGTTCACACACAGGGAACCTTTCCAAGATCTTTATAGTGGAAAAGTGTCGTTCGCGCTAAGAAAAAAGATATATTTTAAGAACTGTTCACTGGAAGGTTCTTTGAGGAACCCATAATGCTACTTGTAACACACAGTAAAAATCATAGTCATGTGGATTGTAGAGGAGAGAAGCTACTTTTATGAGCGATCAGACTTACAATTTTCACCAAACAGACGATAAAAATGGGCTAAAAAAGCGGCAGACTTACATTGAAGGAGATCAGACCAGACACCAGCATAATATAGAAACCGGGGCTTACAAAGATGGTCACATTTCCTCTCAAAACTTTCTATAATCCACAGCAAAATCCCCAGTGTTAAATTAACACCTACAAGTGTGAATTATATAAACTCTGAGCAGAGTGTTAAATGAACACTGAAGCAGTGTTAAAGTTAATGAGATAATTAAGTGAATAATTGAGTGATGATTGAGCATTAGCAAGCAGAATCGCTGAAGGAGAAAAACAGAATTTTTAAGTCACCATTGTGGTGATCAGTGTTTGCTTTAGTTGGGCTCTTCACCCTTAATTCATTAACTTTAGAGTTTGTTTGGCTGCTGTACATGAGTTATAACAGCCAGATGAACAAATAGAAAAGGTGATCTGATGGTGATGGTTGTGTTACGGCCAGTAATTCAGTCCCGTCGAGGCATCAGGCCCGATCCCCCAGAGTGCATTGCACTCAGAAACAACACTATAATGCAATCTTACAGTTTTGCCGTGAGCTATGTTACAATTTCACTACTTGTCAGTTCCCCTCTCCCCTTTTTAACGTTGCTGTGAAGCATATTACTGTGAATGGGGAAAGCTGTCTTTTGGGCTTTCTCTGACAGATGGTGTTTTACCCTTCCAGTGTTGAATCTGATAAATGGGTAACACTTTATTTTTATGGTTCCTTTTGAACATTCGGTTGACTCTAAGTAACTTGCAACTACATGTCAACTAACTCTCATTAGAGTATTAGTAGACTCTCTGCTTAATATCTGCCAACTCTTTATTGTGATGCTCTTCAACAGACATTATACTGACTATAAGTAACTTTGCAAGTATGTCAACTTGTTATAACCCTAACCCTACCAGTTTACTAGTACTTTACTAGTGAGAGTTAGGTGCAACGTTAGTCAACAATAGTTTTAATGGGACCATCAAAATAAAGTGAAACCGATAAATGTTACATAATTGTGTGAGTGTTTGAATAGTGGAAGGGCGTTCTGGAGGGAATCGGATGGCTAATATCTTCATATCAGACAGACTGTGACGTTAGCGGTCTGTTCATGTGGCGCCCAGCAACAATCGAATCCAACACAGAAGCACGTTCTCCTCCTCTCAGGCCCACGGGTTCAGAAAAACAGTCCCCAAATCACAGCAATTCCCTCTGGGACCAAATCTCACCGCCCAGGAGCCAAAGAACAATGAGCAATCTCCGTGAACAAGGCACTTCCACTGAAAACAAGCAGTAATGGGCAATTGTGACACCCCACCCATTTGGAGAACAAGGGTCGTGGTCAGGAAATGGTGCCTTTTTTCAGCATTTCATTCGAAAAAGTTACTGACTTTCAAGAAGACATATTTTCCCACCACAGGAACAAAAGAAAAGGGCCGTAATTGTAAAATTGCAAGACATATTGGTGGACCACCATGTGGGGATTAGGGGTCATTCAACAAGTATGCGTTTTCAATTCGCAATGCTAACTCTTTAGTTTACAACTCTAAAAAGTACGGTTTCTGTTTCAGTGTGTCTTAATTTGTCACGTATTAAAACAGCAAAAATATTTTAAAAATAACCCATTCTTCTCTCTTCTTGGTTTTGTGCCAATCCTGTAACATCAGATTTGATTCATTAAGAGTTGAAGCATTTCTTATTAATATAAATGTTGAATACAGTTGTACTGCTTAAAGAGATAGTTTATCCAAAATTGAAATTCTCAGTTGATGGGTTCAAGGTTCAAAGGAACATCGTTTATTTAAAATAGAAATTCAACGCATCCTTTAAGAAGAAAATTGTTCATTTCTTTAAACAAAATTATACTGAGATAATAAATATCTACACTCTAAAGCCTAGTTCCAACCCGATCTCACGGGAATTCGTACGAATTTTACGAGGTGGCTAATTCGTAACAATTCGTACGACCTCACTCGTACGAATTAGTACGATTTTGCTAAATCGTACATATTTTACAAATTAGCCAATTCGTATGAATTCGTACGAATTACCTACCCCTGATCCCGCCCCTAAACATAACCGTCACGTGGGTTTAGACATATCGTACAAATTCGTACGAGTGAGGTCGTATGAATTAGTACAAATTAGCCACTTTTGAATCACTCGTATGAATTGGTCGTGAGATAGCGTAGCTAGTTCACACTACCTGATTTTAAGCCCGATTTATGCCCGATTTGCAAATCGTTGAGCTCGCTGGCAGGTCAGGGTGTTATCACGTGCAAATCGCGGGGGATTAGCGGGCAATGAGGTATCTGTTAGTATGAAAGAGCCAACAACGCATCAAAGACGCTCGCAGACACGTCACCAAGCCCAGAAAAATATCTAGCATGCTAGATATCCAGAGCTGTCGCGCGACTCAACCTCAGTGATGTCATGAGCTACAGCCAGTCAGAGCAAGGCATGTGTTGAGGTCACCGGGTAAATCTTATTTTTGCTTTTTTTGCATTTTTTTTTCTCAGAGCAAATCATCGCGCAAACAGTGTGCAGCACTAGTTTCTGTCTGACGTCCATATTCGCGTGTTGTGTTATTCTCTTCTTCGCTGGGTATTGGCGCATGTGCTGTTTCGCGTCATTTCCAGTTTATTTTATCGTGTCATTTTTCGTGACAAAACGTGGTTTGTAGACAAGATAGATACGTTGGGTGACGGAGTAGATGTCAACTTGTGTAGTGCGTTACCTCCTGTTGCGGATCAATCACGTTGTGTCGTGTGGAGTGAACAGCTCAACAACTTGAACACTCCTGATTTCACAGAGAGCAAGTCATGTAGTGTGAACCACACAGTTCAGCCCAACATTTCAAAATCATGTAGTGTGAACAAGATTTTAGAAATGCTGGGTTATTTTAACCCAAATTTGGATCAAATATTGACAAACCCAGTAATTGGGTTAACATTTTAAATAACATTTTTAACCCAAAGTTTGCCTTTGTCCATATTTTACCCAAAATGGGTTAAAACAACCCAGCATTTTTTAGCGTGTAGTTCAGTCATGAAACTCTAAAGAGCACAGGCTGATAAATCCTTTACAATCTGTAATCATCATCACATGGCACAAGCTGATTGGCCTCTGCTGATTCTGCAGCCAATGAGATTGCTTGCTCAACGTTTAAATAGTCTGATTCGTTGTTTTCTGTATAGTTAGTCCTGCAGTGCTATCAGAGCTCTCTCTCTCTCTCTCTCTCTCTCTCTCTCTCTCTCTCTCTCTCTCTCTCTCTCTCTCTCTCTATAAATATATATATATAAAATTTATTTTTTAACACTCATTTTGTTTCTTATAATGTTGAACTGTGGCCTGTAAAACCTGTTAACACAATGGAAGTATTAATATAATCAAATGTTGAAACAACCTAAAATAAATACTTTAGTTTGAGCTGTGCAGTTCATAACATGGTATGATGTCAGAAATATCAAGCAATTATTGTAAAGGGGGGATGTTGCATGTTTGGACATAAAGCAAAATATGCTTCTGTAAAAAACAATGACAACATTTTTAGAAAATCTGCATATATAAATCTGACTATATAAGTAAACATTAATTTAACATTTTAACCACCCATTGTATATTTATGACCTGTTTTTCTAAATAACTAATACAAATGTAGGCTAGATAAGGGATATAAATGCTTACATATAAATTGGAAGATATTTAGATGGAAAACATCACAATATTTTTGATTGAAAATTTACAGTACACACTTAACCGAGTCCAATCTATCAAATTATGTGACTAAGTTGCGTACCCTATAATTGTATCAGAGTAAGCCACGAGGACACAAATTGGGTGCAAATGGCACCATTTCCAGAGAATGTCTCACAGAAAACAGACAAATAGAGCTGTTTGTGTTCAACATAAAATATGATTATATGGTAAAACGGGATGTTCAAAGCCATCAGGCGAGCGCTGTCACACGTGAGAGGAGAACACGTTTGGCACGGCTCCTCCTGTAGCTCCTGCCATGTGCTGAACACACAGACAACACAGGACGCTGCTATATAGGAGGATCTGTTTAAGATCTGGGGTACTTCAGTTTGCAAGAGTGTGAGATTTGTCTTCACGTGCCGACCCCACACACGTGACTGAGAGAATAAGGTCTCATTTTTGAGGCCACCTCACTTGGCACACTCAGGGGTTGTTATTTAAGACATTATCTTGCGGTCCTTTTGGCTTCAGAGCAATTTTTAGACAATTAAAGCAGCATTATGTAACTTTTTTCAACCTTTATAATATTTTTCCAAAACCCTTGAGATGGTACATCGACTTACAATAGGTTGAATGACAGGTCTGCCATAGCCTGACTGTGTCTGTATCGCTTTTACTGGCACTCTGTAACTTCGGGTTTCGGGTAGGAACCAGAGCACAAAAAGAACTACAAAATTCGACCGCATCACATCACTTCCCCCACTTCCTCAAATTCGGACGCGAGAGCTCAGCGTTTTTAAAAACGAGCGTTTTTTTTTTTTTTACCTCTGTATGTTGTTATGGCTGAAGCAGCAAGTAAAACCAAGAAGCCAAAGGTTTTGTCGGAGGACAGTAGAAAGAGAAAAAGGGAGAGTGGCTAAATAAAAGGCTGGACGAGGATCAATATTGGTCCAGCTTTAGCTCGCTGGCGTGAGCCAAATGAGGAGGAGGGGTGCCCGACCGATCCAAGAGGTCCTCGCTCCTAAAGGTAAAATTTTTGTGGTATGCCAAAATGATTTTGTACTACTTTAAAAACATTAATTTGTAATACTACTCCACAAAAACGTAACTAAGTCCCCCGACTCCGCTCCAGTGCATCAATCTTCAGAAACAGAGCGTGCGCGTGATAAGTTTACTGTTAGCAATGTGTTGTGTAGCTTCGCCCCTCGCAGCATCCAGTGTAGACTGCATTACTTTCTTTTGAGGGCGCTTAACACACTCAAGCGTCCCCGTAGAGCCGGGGCGGGCAGCTCGCGCCAGCTCGAGGCGTGAAACTATACTGATTACTGAGTTTGGTAGGGGCTACATTCTTGCAAGTAAATAATACGATGATTAGATGGACAAAAGAATCGGCCAGGATAACTATCCTATGTCTGCAGGCTGATAGTCATGATTGTTATTTATTTTTCTGGTGAAAGTGTCTTGCCTTAGGCTATGATGCAAATCGAATTTTTCAAATTTGTTTCAAAGATTCATCTATGGTAGCTTTATATTATAATATTGACGACATGGCTATTATCTACCAACAAACATTGAATTAAATTAGCATATCCATTATGTAAAACACTAGCAAATAGGTTAACGTTACTATAAAGACGCTGGCTTGTAAACGTGAGCTACGCGATCTTTTGACGTTTGAAAAAAATACAGCCCATGACACTATATTCATAAGATATGCTGATATATATGCCAGTGTACCTGGAATGAAGACATTTCACACGCAACACTGGAGTCTGCCCAAGATGTGAGAACTCCTTCCTTCTGCAGAGTTCGGGGGTTTCGCTTGTCAACTAATGCACGCGTGTATTCGCTGGTGTAACCATGACGGATTTTACGACAGTAGTAGAAGACAATACTGTTTCCCAACTGTAGGGGGACCCTGAGAGCAACATTTAAAAAATAACAGAATGCTGCTTTAAATGTCCAATGTGAGGGACAACTATCAAATAATGCAACGCATTCTCATCCTAGGGCGTCATTTAGGTGACGCTTTTGACATTGCGTCTAAATCAGACGCAATTGGCCCCCTTTAGCGTCAATATAACACGCTTCGGTTTTGGTAGGTTTAGGTCTGGGTTAGGGTTAGACCACTAGGAGGCGCCTTCTGGCCCATATATATATCTGCATTTCATATTGACACTAAAGGGGGCCATGTGCGTCGGATGTAGATGCAATTTCAAAAGCGTCACCTATATGACGCCTTGGGATTAGGCTCTCATTAAAAAAAAAAAAAAAAAAAAAGATTTTAACATTTTCGGGTTAGTTTGACCTATTTTGGGTTATTTGATCCAAAAATCTAAATTTCATTTTCTGATAAGATAGAATAAAATACTTACACTAGTTACAAACCCATAAGACTTGAACACAAAGGAAGATATTATTTAATAAAGCTTTTTCTCTTTTTGACAAGCTGATTTAAAGACCTATAGACGGCGAATGCTCCAGCTGTCGAGAGTAAACTGTGCTTGAGCTGTCTGGATCTGACATGTTGAGAGAAGTACTTGAGGAAGCAGAGAGACTGTCTTTCCACATCTCTATATCAACGAGTACAGCGCATACTCTTTTTTTGTCCAATTGAATGTGAAAACTGTGAGGACACTTTTAAAGCACTCTAATGTATTGTAAGGTACTTCAGACGGGAAATTATGTTGGTATGGTTGACTTCAATATCTGCTTCAATACTTCATTTCTATTGGAGTCTCGCACTAAAAACGGAAAGCGCGTGTCTGTGCCTGGAGACTCAACAATAATCAAGAGTGAGTTTTAAAGTCTCAGACTCCAAGACATTATGTTAGCGTAGTTCACAACTAATTTTATTTCTGAAATCTACTTTTGTAACTTCCAAGATATTTAAAGTGAAAGAAGTGACTGGAACTTAATTGTATCCTTCAAAAATTGATTGGATCAGGAGAAGTGAGCTGAATAGAGCTGTAAAGGAAAGTAATTACGGAACAAGGTATTACATTTTGATTTTCCTTTGTCTTTGAAATAATGCATGGATTAATAAAATCAGAAACATGATCCCTTTTGATTGAAACATTGTGCCTAGCATATTTTGTGCTCCGTAGCCGAAAGAAAGTCATGTCCTACAACATTTTGTATGTTTTTCCAAATTTCCCCACTTTTTGGCCTATTTATTCAAGGGTACGGAGAAAAAATTATATAAAAAAATGTTGGTTTAAAAAAGGTAATAGATGTAATCAAATGGTTAATTTCATGTCTTTCCTTTAGTATCTTATTTTAAAATATGTACAGCACGCTGGTAATTAATTGAGCACAATCTCTTTCCCAAACACATCCAAAAATCACGGCAGCAGTGCACACACTCTGATATAAACAACAGCAGTAATCTAGTGCACGGGGAAAGGGTCCAACACTAAATGTAATCACATTTTTTGTCTCCATCGTTGTGTATTTGCTTTCAGGATGGTCTGAAAGGGAAAGGGAGGGAAAGAAAGAAGGGAATGGCTTAAAGATGTGTGATCTATTCACAGATTGGTGTGTGAACACTCATCCACCTCATGTCCGCCTTTAAAGAGAAACAGCATTTGGCTGTCCGTCAATAAATGGGAAAACAAACTAACTCGTGTTCGTCTTTCAGATATTTTGTGGTAAATTTAAATGTAATGTGTTGCTTTACTAGCTACTTGAAAAAGTAATCTGATTACTTAAGTCACGTTACTTACGTTAAATACGTTACCATCAACACTGCTCATGTCGTTCCAAACCACATTTCTTTTATTATGTGGAACATAAAATATGTTCTGAAGAATGTTGATGAATAAAACCTTTCTCAAAAAACAAAACAAAAAAATGATTATACTTTTGGACGAGAGCAATCATTATCTTTATCATGAAGGAAAAATCAATGTCACAAAATATGAGGTAATATGAGTATGCACCAGTCATTAGATTGCAACATTGACTGTTATTTTCCTATTCAAGCCTGCGAAAGCTGCTTTAAAACAATCAGTATTGTATAAAGCGCTTTATAAAACGGTTAGTTCCAATCCTGGATTCTGATGGGTCAACAGCAGCTTTATTCACGATAAAACACGGATATGACCGCTTCACCCGACGGGTTTATGTATCACTACGCAACAGTTCCTAATGTTGTTTTTATTTGAGCTTTCGTGCACATTACACACGTTGCTGCTCACGGTCAGGGACTATTTGTTTTCTAGCGGAAAAAGGGTTTTAGTTATTTTACTTCATGAAAGTTGGACTAATACATATATTTTTTACTTTAATATTTTTATTGTGTGGTTACCGTTTTATAAAAGCAATAAGGTACTCGAGGTAGTCCGCTTCGCGTCGTGCCTTTAACACCATTCAGCCCACGATTCAAGCAACGAGAGGCTGTTGTATCGTGACGATACAACACAGCCTCTCGTAGCTTGTTGCTTACATATACGTAAATAAATGTGACCTGAAACACAAAATACATAAAGTCAGAATGCCTTGACATTTGTGAAAGCATCGCCACCGACCATCTGCTGCTGACAGGTTTGCTGTGTGAATGCCAAAGCCGCTGAACTGCTGTGCTGTAAAGATTGAGGAGCCTTTGAACGGCATATTGTGACACAGTGAGAGATGAGGCACAGTGAGCAGGGGACACAAACAGCCGTTAGGAGAGCAGGGCGCCACCTTCTGGTGGACTGAAACACTGCAGGACAGGCCTCAGTGGAGGAAACCCTATTATTTCAATTGCCAATCATAATAATGCTCTAAACAACTTAGATTGCAAAGGTTCAATAAAGCACTCACATAACCGATGTTTTTTTGGTTTGTTTGTTGCAAGAATCAAACAGATATAAACATTGTTGATCTGATCTAATTTTAAAAATATATATTTAAACATAATCTCTTCTCATGACTCACTGTTGAGTCTCGTCATGACTCACTGCAGATGGGGAGGTAAAAGCACTGAACATCATGATCTTTCCCCTGAATTACAGTCTGGATGAGTCAACACAGCCACATTTAGAGCCAGTCTGCAGATATTGGTCAGTGGAGTTGACAGATTTCACAGAAAACTGCAGTGGCTTTGTCCCAAATCTTATATGTCAATGCTTTTTTTCTCCAGCACAAGTGTTCCTCAAGGGGAAAGCTAAGGCAAAAGTTTTGTGAGGAGGCAAAGTTTCTTTGGGGGAATGCAAAAAAGATGTTCAGAGAGAACGTGAATCGATTTATTCCTTTCACAAGGGCTCCGCTCAGTCCCATCCAGTCGGAAAATATTAAACATATAAATTATGAACTGATTTTAGAACACAATTTCAGAACTTTTCTTGGAACAAATGTCCAACATCTCCTAAAAACAATGCACATTTCTGAGTGAGTTTGTTGTGAAACGTCTCGGTTACGTATGTAACCCTCGTTCCCTGAGTAGGGAACGGAGACGTTACGTCAGAAGTGACGGAGATTGGGGGATTTCGCATAGAAAGCCAATCCTCTTCGAGTATTAAAACACGAGCCAATGGCATGCAATGCCTTGGGGCTGCGGAAATTTGCATAGCGTACTCCGCCCTACTCCGTGAGTATAAAAGGAGGAAGTGAACGCAACCGCAGTATGTCTTCGCTGAGGAGCCAAGGCTGAACTCGGCCTCTACCCAGCAATACAGCAGAAGTGGCAGGTAGACGTAACGTCTCCGTTCCCTACTCAGGGAACGAGGGTTACATACGTAACCGAGACGTTCCCTTTCGTAGTCACTTCCAGTTACGTCAGAAGTGACGGAGATTGGGGGTCTGTGCCATCACGCCATCTTACAGCTGTCTTCCAGTGCCCTGCGAAAGACTGAACCCCCGAGCTTTATCTCTTTTTTTTTTTTTTTTTTTGGGGATCCGACTTTGACACAGGATTACCAAGGTACACTGGGAAACATATCCCGAAGGGGACATGCTACCAGTTGCCTACCAAAGGGAGGACTTAAGAATACATAGGAACGCATATGGAACACTGGAGTACCAACCGCAGGTGGCTAATAATTTTAACTCCAGGGGTGGCAGATGGCTTGCCAAGGGAAGACACATGCTCAGAGAGGCTTACAGTGGATAATACACATGAGACGGTTACCAAGGGGAACCATGCGCATGGAGGCACCTAGCTAGCATCCAGAGCAACAGCAGTGGTGCCCACATCGTCGGTGCTGGAGGACTCAAGACTTCAATGGAAGAACTGAGAAATATCGCACTTATCCAGTCCGGGGAGTGGAGTGGCGAGCAAGCGAAGACACCTGAGCGGGTCCAGTACCGGCCGGAACGAGTACGAGAGAGGACACTGGCTCAATTCGCAGATTATAGAATCTGGCGAAGGTGTTGGGTGTCGCCCAGCCTGCAGCTCTGCAGATGTCTGTTAGCGAGGCGCCGTGCGCTAAAGCCCAAGAGGAGGCTACACTCCGAGTGGAATGGGCCGTCACACCAAGGGGGCACGGAAGGCCTTGCTGCTGGTAAGACAAAGCAATGGCATCCACAATCCAGTGGGACAGCCGTTGCTTTGAGAGAGCCCTTCCCTTCTGGCTCCCTCCATGACAGACAAAGAGCTGGTCTGAGGTCCTGAAACACTGCGTTCTGTCGACATAGGTGCGGAGAGCACGTACCGGACAGAGCAGTGCCAAGGCTGGTTCTGCCTCCTCCGGGGGCAGCGCTTGCAGGTTCACCACCTGGTCCCGGAAGGGAGTGGTGGGAACCTTGGGCACATATCCAGGCCGGGGTCTCAGGATCACGTGAGAGTAAGCCGGCCCGAACTCCAGGCACGCTTCGTCAACGGAGAATGCGTGCAGGTCCCCCACCCTCTTGATGGAGGCCAATGCAACCAGGAGTGCTGTCTTCATGGACAGAAACTTTAACTCTACTGATTGCAAAGGCTCAAAGGGATGCCTCTGCAGAGAACTTAAAACTACTGAGAGGTCCCAAGAGGGTACGAGGGGAGGACGAGGCGGATGCAGCCTCCTCGCTCCCCTCAGGAACCTGATGACCAGGTCGTGCTTCCCTAAGGACTTACCTTCCACTGCTTCATGAGAAGCGGCAATGGCCGCGACATAGACCTTAAGGGTGGAGGGCGACAGCCTGCGCTCCAACCCTTCTTGCAGGAAGGAAAGCACGACACTGATCGGACATCTCCGGGGGTCTTCTCCGCGAGAAGAGCACCAATTGACGAAGAGGTTCCACTTCAACGCATAAAGGTGTCTCGTGGACGACGCTCTTGCGGGAGTGATGGTTGCCGCCACCGCAGGTGGCAGCGAACTCAAACCTGCCTCGTCCCGTCCAGGAGCCACACGTGCAGCCTCCAAAGATCGGGACGAGGGTGCCACAGAGTGCCCCGTCTCTGAGAGAGTAGGTCTTGTCTCAGAGGAATAGGCCAAGGAGGTGCTGTCGCGAGGAGCATGAGATCGGAGAACCACGTCTTGGTGGGCCAATAGGGGGCTACCAGCAAGACCTGCTCCTCGTCCTCCTTGATCTTGCACAACACCCGTGCAAGGAGGCTCACTGGGGGAAACGCATACTTGCGTGGGCCCCGTGGCCAGCTGTGCGCCAGCGCATCCGAACCGAGAGAGCCCCAGGTCAGAGAATAAAACTGGGCGCAGTGGGCTGAGTCCCGGGAGGCGAACAGATCTATCTGTGCCTCCCCGAACTCTTTCCAGATCAGCTGGACCGACTGGGGATGGAGTCGCCACTCGCCGGAGATAGGACGGACCCGAGACAGCTCGTCGGCTGCCCAGTTCCGGTCTCCAGGAATGTGAACTGCACGAAGGGACCTCAGGTGCTTCTGACTCCATATCAAGAGGTGGCGGGCGAGCTGCGACAACTGGCGCGAGCGTAGACCCCCCTGGTGGTTGATGTACGCTACAGCCGTAGTGTTGTCTGAGCGGACAAGCACATGCTGGCCCTTGAGCAACGCTCTGAAGCGGTGCAGGGCGAGCCGTACTGCCAGCAGCTCGAGGCAATTGATGTGCATGAGGCGCTGGGCCCCCGTCCAGGAGCCGGCGGCTGCATGCCCATTGCACATGGCACCCCAACCCGTGGTAGATGCATCCGTGGAGACGATGAGATGCCTGGAAACTCGCTGAATAGGGACGCCCGTCCGTAAAAAGCTGAGGTTCGACCACGGGAAGAAGGTTCGCCGGCATGCCGGAGTCACTGGGACTCGGAGCGAGCCGCGATGCCATGCCCACCTCGGGACTCGATCGCGAAGCCACAGCTGAAGCGGTCTCATATGAAGCAAACCGAGCGGCGTTGCCGCGGCCGCGGATGCCATATGCCCCAGGAGCCTCTGAAAAAGTTTCAGTGGAACCGCACTCTTGCCCTCGAACTGACGAAGACAAGTCAGCAGTGAGTGCGCGCGCTCGTTCGTGAGCTGCGCGGACATGGCGACCGAGTCTATCTCCACGCCGAGAAAAGAGATCCTCTGCACGGGGCAAAGTTTGCTCTTTTCTCGGTTGACCCGAAGGCCCAGACGGGCTAGGTGCCGGAGCACCAAGTCTCTGTGTTCGCAAAGCTGAGCTCGAGAGTGTGCTAGTATCAGCCAGTCGTCGAGATAATTCAGGATGCGAACCCCGTGTTCGCGAAGGGGAACAAGGGCTGCCTCGACGATCTTCGTGAAGACGCGAGGGGACAGAGCTAACCCGAATGGGAGAACGGCGTACTGATATGCCTGGCCCTCGAAGGCAAACCGAAGAAACGGTCTGTGTCGAGGTAAGATGGACACATGGAAGTACGCGTCCTTCAGGTCGATCGCTGCAAACCAATCCTGATACCGAACACATTCGAAAATGCGTTTGGCCGTGAGCATTTTGAACGGTAGTCGATGGAGAGAACGGTTCAAAATGCGCAGGTCCAGGATCGGTCGTAACCCACCGGTCTTCTTGGGGACAATGAAGTAGGGGCTGTAAAACCCGGACCTCACCTCGGCTGGAGGGACCGTCTCGATTGCACCCTTCGCCAGCAGGGTCGCAATCTCCGCTCTCAGGACTGGGGCATTGCCACCGACTATCGTGGAGCGAACTCCTCTGAAGCGGGGAGGAGACCGTGCGAACTGAATCGCGTAGCCGAATCTGATCGTTCTGATGACCCAGCGGGATACCCCGGGAAGCGCTAGCCAGGCTTCCAGGAAGTGAGCCAACGGGGTCATGTGAACCACAGACGTCCCCCCGGAGGGGCAGCGTGGCGGGTCGACTGGCACGCGTGCAGGAGTTACCCCGCTCGGATGCGTCGAAGTCCGCTCCCCGACAGAAGGGACCAGGGAAAGCGGAGCGTTCCACGGGGGTCCGTTCTGCCGGGGGTCTGGCGAGAGAGGGGGAAGGGATTGGTGTAGCCCGGGGACGACACACGCACCCTTCCGCGCCCTCCGAGACAGAGAGGAGTGAGTGGGCCGACACACTGGGGCATCGGGGGCACTCACTCCAGTCTGTGAGCTCAGTGAGGATGTCAAGTCTTTCTTTAACCAGTTCAGGGTGCTGCCCACCCGTGGGTGAGCAGCGGGGAGCTGAGAACAAAAGATTCTCCCCCGGCCCTCCACCGGGGGAAGGAGGGGGCCTGCTACCGCCTCCTGGGAAAGACTCGAGATCGACACTGAGCTGCCCGTGTCAGGATCTTCGCTTGGCCTGGCGTTTAGCGGGGCGAGCGGCCTGAGGGGGCTGTGACGCCGGCCTGTGGCCTCCTCGACGCCGGGGCCCGGGTGAAGGCTGCTGCTGGGGCCGGGCGGGAGGGAGGGGAGCCGCAGGGGGGCGTCCTCGGCGGCGAGCAGGGGGAGGCACCTGTGCCGACGACTGGGTGGAGGCAGCAGCTGGTCGTCGGGGCAGGATGTGTTTAATGGCCTCCGTCTGCTTCTGGGCAGTGGAGAACTGTTGGGCGAAGTCCTCGACCGCACCGCCGAAAAGGCCAACCTGGGATAGCGGAGCGTCGAGCAGACGAGTCCGCTCAGCGCTCCGCGTATCCGCCAGGTTGAGCCACAGATGACGCTCCTTAACCACGCTAGTGGCCATCACCTGACCAACGGCGCGAGCAGCCACTTTCGTTGCCCGGAGAGCAAGGTCAGTGGCGGACCGCAGTTCTTTAAATGCCGTCGGATCAGTCCCGCCCTCGTGCATGTCTCTGAGAAACTTCGCTTGGAAGACCTGCAAAGTGGTCATAGCATGCAGAGCGGAGGCCGCCCGTCCCGCCGCTCTGTAGGATCGCGCCGCCATAGCAGACGAGAACCCACAGGCTTTGGATGGGTGCTTAGGAGGACCACGGGTGGAAGCGCTCTGTGGACACAGCTGCATCGCAACAGAGCGCTCCACCGGGGGCATCCCAGTGTACCCACGGGTGGCCCCGCCGCCGAGGGGGGGAAAGGCGGGGGAGAGATCGCGCTCTCGAGTGGACAAAGGAGCCCCCCAAGAGCGCGATAACTCCGCATGCAGCTCGGGGAAAAAAGGTATTGGAGTCGGCCGTGGCTTTGCAGCGGCAGCCTTGTCCAAAAACCAATTATCCATCCGTGAGAGGTCGGGGCAGGATGGAGGTTTCCATTCTAGCCCGATACTCCCAGCGGCTCGAGAACAGCATGGCCGTCATCTCGGGATCTGACACGGACAACGCTGGAACTCCCGAAGGAGGCAACGCAGCCGGATCTTCCTCTCCCGAGGAATCAAGCCCGCCTAGTGATGCTGTGATAGACATCGCATCATCATCTGGGGCGCTGCTCGAAGCAGCCGGTGCCGCCGAAGAGACAACCGACCGAGTCGAACTAGCGCCCGCTGGCTCACGCACTGAGGCGGGAGGTGTGGCCCGAGGAATCGTCGGGGCTTTATCCCACACCGTCACCGTTAGATCGCCCGGTCCCCGGGTCGACGGGCCCCCTTTCGAAAAGGAAGCCGATCGAGTAGGGGGGACCGGGGCTCTCACTCTAGTGAGATCATTGAGCCGCGACCTCAGTGTGGAGATGGTCATGCTCCCACAGAAGGAACATGAGTCATCCACGAACGCTGCTGCTGAATGCTGAATGCCCAAGCAAACAAAGCAGCGTTCGTGACCATCAGATGACGATAGAAATCTACCACATCCAGAAGGGCACGGGCGAACCATCTTTAAAAAGACGTGCCGCGTGCAGCTCTTTTACAGAGAGGAGAGAAATTCACTCTTTCAGCGCTGAGGCTACCAGGGAGAAGCGCAAAGTCTGGCAAACCACTGCACAGATCGCAGGCAATGCAGAATCTCGCTGGGTACCGCCGTCACACCAACACTGAAGAGGACGCTCGTCTCGAAGAGTCTTGAATCAGCTTTGAGGAGTGAAGAGGTTCTCTTGGCTCCGAAGCGAAAACATACTGCGGTTGCGTTCACTTCCTCCTTTTATACTCACGGAGTAGGGCGGAGTACGCTATGCAAATTTCCGCAGCCCCAAGGCATTGCATGCCATTGGCTCGTGTTTTAATACTCGAAGAGGATTGGCTTTCTATGCGAAATCCCCCAATCTCCGTCACTTCTGACGTAACTCGAAGTGACTACGAAAGGGAACTGGTGTTACAGTAGATCCTCAGTGCGATGGCCGTTTTCTCTGTAACATTTGACAAAGTTGGCAAGTGTATGTTGTTTTCAATCTGTTTAGATTTTTAAAGTCATGTATTTCAGACTAATTTGACTTTAGTCCCATGGAGAGCAACAACCTACACTCAATAGAGAGACGACACTAAAGATCATGCCATTTACAGTATTGAAGGCAAGGCAGCACTAGCCAAAGGAACTGAGCTATTCAGGCACATTTAATCTTAAAGTGGATTATTGTATGTGTCTATATTTGACAAGTCATCGTCTGACTGACTCATTGGCTTTTTAAGAATGAGAAACGTGAGAAATCTACTCAGTCGGATCATCTTTCCACAGCAGATATTGTAGTATTTCTGTCAGGGCTTGTGCTTTCATCATGATAGGGAGAAACAGGCTGTGTTTTCTTGTCAAATGTTATCTGTTCTGACACCTTTGAATACATTTCAGCCTTTTTGCCGATTTTCAATGAAAACCAATACATTCTGGCATAAAAAATAGGTTCAGCGACAGTAGCCCATGTTGTTTAGAAGAAAAATGATATACTGTATAAAGTAACGGACGTGCAAATAGCTTCACAGCATTAGCATACTGTATCTGTCAACAGTATTTCAAAGCTACCAACAATTTATGATTTCAAAGCTACCAAAAACATATTTCAGCCCAAAAAACAAACAAAAGAAATACATTATTTCTGGCATCGAGACATTATTTTCATGATAATAGCATATATTCTCATCATGCAAAAAACAACCCCAAACCAAAATCTAATTTTGAGTATAATTTGGAAAGAAAAACAGCAATGTATTTAATAACATAATAATTAATCATGGAGGCATTTGTTGACTTAAATATTAGATACATTTTTTTGTTTTTTGTAAAAAACAAATAAAATTCAGTGACATGAATATGCTTTCACTGGTATGAAGCAGAAGCTCTGTTCCTGACAAAACTCACTCATTGTCTCAAAGAGCGTGTAATGCATCTGAGTTCAGTCTCAGTGGGTGTTTGCAGAGTTCATTGTTGTTTTAAGTACAGAACAATGGCTAGATTTGATCTTCAGATTCATACAAAGACATAAAACAATTTCTAGTCTAAGAATTATGTTCTATTCTGATTTTTTTGTTCTAAGTATAGGCACAACATAAGTCTCAGGTGTCGAGTGACATTTCTGTTCTCACAAAGCCTCGAAATCACAGCCAAATAGAGCAAATCTGATGTTTCAAACACAGCTGATTATATCAGGACTTTGGACCAATGAGGTTTCACTGTGGGCGGGGCCAACAAGATGTTCTGCAAGACACCCCTCAGATTTATGTTCACACAAACAGTGATTTCATCAGCTCATCGAGTGGCAGTATATTTGGTCGTAATATTTAAACAATATTATTGTTTGCATGAACCAAACTGACTTAATACGTCTAAACGATTACTGCCAGTTTTTTTTCCTTTCAAAAGGTACTAATATGTACTTTTAAGGTACCAATCTGCCCCTTAAAGGATTAGTTCACTTTTAAAAAAACTTTTGCTGATAATTTACTCACCCCCATGTCATTCAAGATGTCCATGTCTTTCTTTCTTCAGTCGAAAAGAAATGAAGGTTTTTGATGAAAACATTCCAGGATTTTTCTCCATATAATGGACTTCAATGGGAACCAAACGGATCAAGGTCCAAATGAGAGTTTCAGTGCAAACTGTTCAAAGGGCTTTAAACGATTCCAGATGATGAATAAGGGTCTTATCAAGCGAAGCGATCGCTCATTAAAAAATTTAATAACAAAGTTTAAGTTTTATAAGCTCAAATGTTCACCTTGCTCTGTTCTGTGATGCGCATTCGTGACTCTACTGTTCGAACTCGTTCATCAAAATGAACAAATCTTTTTCCGAGTCAATTCGTTAATTTTGTTCGTTGAATGAACCAAATGACATGAAAAAAGATTCGTTGGACACACCCACATCATGTTGCCTGATGCCCGCTTGATTTTGGAAATCACCAATTTTCATTGAAAATAAGTGACTTCTGATCTCGTTGTCACTGTCAATCAACATACGTGTGAACACCCCTTAACATGGAAGAGATCTCTTGACACTGCTGTACTAAATGACTAAGTAATTTCTACATGGCTACTCAGATCTATTTTTTCAATAAGGAAAAGTAATTGAGAAGTCAAAGTAGAAAATGACAAGTGTAAAACTACACTCAGATGGTGTGTTGTCTCTCTGCCCTCAGAACTCGTGTCTGTGATACATGTCTGGATCGTAGTATTTGGTGACCACCACGCGGTTAGCAAACTTGCGCCCCGTCAGTGCTTGCATGGCCTTCTGGCATTCAGCAGCAGACACGTACTCCACGAAAATCTGCAACAGACAGAAACTACCGCTATAAGACAAGCCTTAAAGTATGAATAATTATTTAATATTGAGAAGTATTGAAATAGTGTTATCTTAGCGTCATTGAGATACTATTATAGTTTTTGTTAATATGAGATACTAATGCAGTGATAATCTCTATGCTAACTGCATTAGCACATGCATGAATGCGTTTGTTTGCTAGCAGGGATTCACTTTAAATTAATGATGCTAGTTTTAATCATTTAGCTTCACTATTTTTGATTTTAAAAAATTATTTTTTTAGTGCACTAAAAATATGTTCACAGTACTCGCATTACTTCCGAAGTACAAACTTAAATGGAATGGTATTATAACATGAACATACTATAGATAAAATTACAGTAAAAGAACTGTATATTAACAGCTGCTCTTGTTTTGCTGCTTTTGCAGATGTGCTGTGCTTTTACAGTACAATTGTAGTTGATGATTTATGGTACTTTTGTTCATTTATAATCTTACTAAGAACCAAAATAGCTTTTTACAGTAATTTTGCGTATTTTTTTTATTTTCAATGTTAAGTAATTTTAAGTTTTTAGTTAGTAATGTTAAGTAATTTTAAGTTTTTAGTTTGTAATGTTAAGTAATTTTAAGTTTTTAGTTAGTAATGTTAAGTCATTGTACGTTTTTAGTTTGTAATGTTAAGTAATTTTAAGTTTTTAGTTTGTAATGTTTAGTAATTTTAAGTTTTTAGTTAGAAATGTTAAGTAATTTTAAGTTTTTAGTTTGTAATGTTAAGTCATTTAAAGTTTTTAGTTTGTAATGTTAAGTAATTTTAAGTTTTTAGTTTGTAATGTTAAGTCATTGTAAGTTTTTAGTTTGTAATGTTAAGTAATTTTAAGTTTTTAGTTTGTAATGTTAAGTAATTTTAAGTTTTTAGTTAGTAATGTTAAGTAATTTTAAGTTTTTAGTTTGTAATGTTGTCATTTTAAGTTCTTAGTTAGTAATGCTAAGTAATTTTAAGTTTTTAGTTTGTAATGTTAAGTAATTTTAAGTTTTTAGTTAGTAATGTTAAGTAATTTTAAGTTTTTAGTTTGTAATGTTGTCATTTTAAGTTCTTAGTTAGTAATGCTAAGTAATTTTAAGTTTTTAGTTTGTAATGTTAAGTAATTTTAAGTTTTTAGTTTGTAATGTTTAGTAATTTTAAGTTTTTAGTTAGAAATGTTAAGTAATTTTAAGTTTTTAGTTTGTAATGTTAAGTCATTTAAAGTTTTTAGTTTGTAATGTTGTCATTTTAAGATCTTAGTTTGTAATGTTAAGTAATTTTAAGTTTTTAGTTTGTAATGTTAAGTAATTTTAAGTTTTTAGTTAGTAATGTTAAGTAATTTTAAGTTTTTAGTTTTTAATGTTGTCATTTTAAGTTCTTAGTTAGTAATGCTAAGTAATTTTAAGTTTTTAGTTTGTAATGTTAAGTAATTTTAAGTTTTTAGTTTGTAATGTTAAGTCATTTAAAGTTTTTAGTTTGTAATGTTAAGTAATTTTAAAGTTTTAGTTTGTAATGTTGTCATTTTAAGATCTTAGTTTGTAATGTAAAGTAATTTTAAGTTTTTAGTTTGTAATGTTAAGTAATTTTAAGTTTTTAGTTAGTAATGTTAAGTAATTTTAAGTTTTTACTTAGTAATGTTAAGTAATTTTAAGTTTTTAGTTTGTAATGTTTTCATTTTAAGTTCTTAGTAATGTTAAGTAATTTTAAGTTTTTAGTTTGTAATGTTAAGTCATTTAAAGTTTTTAGTTTGTAATGTTAAGTAATTTTAAGTTTTTAGTTAGTAATGTTAAATAATTTTAAGTTTTTAGTGTGTAATGTTGTCATTTTAAGTTCTTAGTTAGTAATGTTAAGTAATTTTAAGTTTTTAGTTTGTAATGTTAAGTAATTTTGTTGTGTTTGTCTTTTTATTCATTTTTTATGTCTTTAAAATGTCTATATAGTTTTTATTTTATTTTGTATAGTATTTTATATATAGTTTTTATTCAGATTTAGCTTGAATTATTTTAGTACATATTCAAATAAATGAAAATGAGAAATGTTGCAGTCGCAACTACCTTAAAGTAAATAATGTTTTATGTTTTGTGTTATTTCAGTTAATGTTTATTTTATTTCAAGTAAGAAAACATTTTTTATGGTTTTAGTTAATAATAATGCTGTATTAAGAAAAACAATAATGCAAACAGCCTCAGTAATAAAATAAAAAAAAAATTACAATTCGAATTCACTCAAAATTTACATTTTGTCACCATTTATTAATCTTCATGCTGTCCAAAAGCTTTATGACTTTTTTTATTTTTTTGATAAATATCCAACATGTACTGTTTTACAAAATAACAGGGTAAGTAAATAATGGCATAATTTTAATATCCCAGAGAGCTAACTATGCTTCAGATCCTATTTAAATCCAACCATGGTTAAGGTTTGGTTGGGGAATATTGATTATGTGAAAGGACAGATCCTCAAAGGACTTTTTTAAAGTGTATTTCCTACTCTTGAAGGCACTCATCACCTTCCCACAGCCTGGCACCTCCACACCATCCACCGGCCTGGGGATCTCGATAGAGCGCACAGTGCCGTACTTGCAGCACTCCTCACGGATGTCCTCCAGGATCTCCTCATAGTCCTCATCGTCCAGCAGCTCCTCCGGCATGACCATGTTCAGCAGACACAACACCTCGGTGGGCCGGCCAGAGTTCTGCATGCGCTGCAGTCCCGGGACCTGGAGCGTCACTGGCGTCTCTACAACAGCAGTCTGCATGCAGAGAAAACATGATGCGAGACGGGACCTCCGACACAACTGAGAGCTTGAAGTTGGCCATATAAGTAAACAGCTTCATGAATGTCTCATTTTTGCCATAATAGCTGGAAATTATTGACGAGTGTTGAGGGCTGGAACTTACAGGATTGGCATTCTTGGCACCCACACTTGCCCTCTGGACGATGAGCTTTTTATCACCGAGCTGCATGCCATGTAATCCAGCTACTGCCTAAACAAAACAGAACCACTAGTGAATATCACAAATAGGACATTTTTGACCCATCATTGACCATCCTAAACATAATAGTCTTACTGTGCGTTCACACCGGTCGCGAATAGCACGTCAAATTCGCGCCTACCGCGTCTAGTTATACGCTTGATCAATTTGAATCCATTCGCGCGTCAAGAACGAAATTGACGCGTGTAAAAACATGTTTGAAGTTTGAAATTTACGCGCGTCAGAATCGAAACCTGTTGGCGGCCATCTTTTTTATGTTGATCGAGCATTCATCGAGAGAGTCACCGCTCTGTATTTGCTCTGGAGAGCAGAACACCGCCGTGAGGATCATCGTCGCCGTATTTGTGTCCTCCGGAAACTTTGAAGGTGAACCGTTTGGCTAGTTTCACCATTTGCTCGCTCCAGGAGCTGAGCTGGATGACGGCCGCTGTCAGCGGTATTTCCGCCTGTACCGTGCCCAAATTGATGACCTGTTGTCCAGCATCGGAACATCGGAGAGGATCACCCTCGCCCTCATCCACCTAATCTGTCATTTATTTTTGTTTTGATGATAAAATAGAGCCACCCTCCAAAAGTTATAACCCGTCGTGTGATTTTTTTTTTCTTATGCACATGTATTTGGTTGTCTGTACATTATAATAATATTTCATATAATCTAGAAATGGAATAAATAACATTCAATACAAAATGAACATGTGTCGTATATAGAAATAACGTTTTAAGTGATAAAATATTTGCTTTGTTGTGCATTAGAACCACACCAGGCATTTAGTCCTATTACAAAATAGCAAGCAGCTAGGCTCCTGATTGGTTAATGCGGCGCGAATTGACACCAAAGTTCAGATTTTTCAAATCGGGCGGCAGGTGCAAATTCGCGTAAAACGCGTGAATGCACAAATAGCACTAACTAAATCATTTGCGCTTAACGCGGCAGGCGCTCAATTCACGGCATTAGAGCGAACTTGACGCACGAATGAGGCATATTCGCATCTACCGCGCCACACTCTACGCCTCATTCACGCCGCAGGAATTTTTCACGCGATCCAAGATGTCCATGTCTTCCTTTCTTCAGTCGAAAAGAAATTAAGGTTTTTAATGAAAACGTTCCAGGATTTTTCTCCATATAATGGACTTCAGTGGGAACCAAACGGTTCAAGTTCCTAAAGAAACTTTAAGTACAAACTGCAAACTTGTTCAAAGGGCTTTAAACGATTCCAGACGATGAATAAGGGTCTTATCAAGCGAAACAATCACTTGTTTTATAAATAAATAGCAAAGTTTAAGTTTTATAAGCTCAAGCGCTCGCCTTGCTCTGTTCTGTAACGCACTCCTGTTCGAGCTCGTTCATCAAAATGAACAAATCTTTTTCCGAGTCATTTGGTTCATTCGGCGAAAGAAACGAACAAATTGATTCGGAAAAAGATTTGTTCATTTTGTTGAACGAGTTCAAACAGGAGAGTCACGAACGTGCACCACAGAACAGAGCAAGGCGAGCGTTTCATCTTATAAAACTTAAACTTTATTTTTTTTTAAAAATTGAGCGATCGTTTCGCTTGATAAGACCCTTATTTATCGTCTGGAATCGTTTAAAGCCCTTTGAACAGTTTGCAGTTTGTACTGAAAGTTTCTTTTGGAACTTGAACCATCTGGTTCCCACTGAAGTCCATTATATGGAGAAAAATCCTGGAACGTTTTCATTAAAAACCTTAATTTCTTTTCGACTGAAGAAAGAAAGACATTAACATCTTGGATGACATGTGGGTGAGTAAATTATCAGCAAAAGTTTTTTGAAAAGTGAACTAATCCTTTAACAATTTGGCCCTTGTCAAAGTCGCTCACATCTTTATTCCTGCCCATTTCTCCTGCTGCATCCAATATGTTCATTAAAAGAACTGATTGTTAGCTTACCATCAAATCTACCCATACCTAAATATGTGGCCTTGTTAGGAGATGATCAATGATATTTGCTTCGTCTGTAACTGGTCAAAATGTTTTGGCTCATCAGTGTAGAGTCCCTGTTTCCTTGATAGAAGCAAATAATTAGCTAAATTATTTCGGTCTTTGACATTTGGGATGAAATATAGCCCATATATGTCCTTGACATGTTTTAAGAGATTTATCTTCAATATGTGAATTAACCAATAATGCTAAATTTAAACTAAGATGATGTGTTCCTTTAATAGTTAAACCTGAATTGACTGACCTGGTCAGTCGCGCTGATATCCACATATTCACAGAAAGCATAGCCTTTGGACAGTGATGTGGCACTGTCTTTCACAAGGTTGAAGGCTTTGAGAGGACCAAAGGATGTCAGGAGCTCTTTAACCTGCACAACAGTCGAGGAAACACAGGTATGTGAACACAACAGAAGCTGAAAGCTCAAATCCTATTCATATCCTCTCCATTGAACCCAAGATGAAGGTCTACAAGATGGCAGGTCCAATAGAGCGCAACAGTTAAAATCTCATTCACTGTCTTCAAAGATTCCCTTATAAAGACTTCATACTTTTGTATACTCACATTTGGGTTTTAATGTAATCGGGGTCAGAAATTAATAGAAGCTTGGGCCAAGAATGTCATTTCATACAAAGAAAATGTACCCCATATTCAAGATAATGGGGAAAAAGAATGCCCTTACATAATTAAACAAAATCTACCATAGCTATTGCGTTATAACCAATTACACACGTTTCTGTTGAGTTTATATATGCAATGGCCAATCAGAGGCGTTCAGATTATTCACCGCTAATTACGCTGGAGTTTAGCGTAATGGCCCTTAATGGAAAAGTTCATTTCTGACCTTGGCTGTAATAGAGCTGGTCTGTTTTCTTCATTACTCTTTATTAAAAAAAGGAATAGAAAATATACTTTTGAAACCAAGGCCACTAAAAAGCTAATCTGTTGCGCTCTATTCCTGCAATACATTGTAATACAAGAAACATTAATATCTTGATGTTCCCTTCACTTTCTGAATGCAGAAGGGTATGATTATAATGGTTTTCCCTCCAGCCCTTCTCAGTATTGCTATCATTTTCATCACTATGATTTATGCTATACGTTTATTCAATGCAAGTAGAGTAGTGTTTCTGAGTCTTAAGGGGCGATTAAACAAAACGTTTTGTTCCACTGACTTCCATTCCAAGAAACAAATTCATGTGAAGGTTTTGCATTTCGATGCATTTCAAAGCTTGGTGAACTCGAATTTGTATCACATGAAGATGTGTGAGTGACCAATAGAAAAATTGGATTGCAAAAATGTGAAAAGAGAATGACGTCATATGTCGTCCATTGCAGTGTCCGCAGAATTTCACATGCTCAAAGCCTAGTGTAAGCGCCCCTTAAAACTGCCACCTCCTGGTTTAGACTATGACAAAAAGCACAATTTCTTAAAGCAGTCACATACAAAAGTGCCACTATTATGCTGTTTTAAATATTCCTAATTTAGTTTTGGAGTTCAGTTTTACATGCAAAGGTAAAAAAACAAAAACAAACAATAATTCTCATAATACACATTGCAGCACAGTCTTCACAGTCTGTTGTGATTGGTCTACTCTGCTCTGATTGGTCGGATGGCTCAGTCTATTGTGATTGGTCTACTTTGCCCTGGTTGGTCAGATGGCCCAGTCTGTTGTGATTGGTCTACTCTGCTCTGATTGGTCAGATGGCCCAGTCTGTTGTGATTGGTATACTCTGCTCTGATTGGTCAGATGGCCCAGTCTGTTGTGATTGTTCTACTCTGCTCTGATTGGTCAGATGACCCAGTCTGTTGTGATTGGTCTACTCTGCTCTGATTGGTCGGATGGCTCAGTCTATTGTGATTGGTCTACTTTGCCCTGGTTGGTCAGATGGCCCAGTCTGTTGTGATTGGTATACTCTGCTCTGATTGGTCAGATGGCCCAGTCTGTCGTGATTGGTCTACTCTGCTCTGATTGGTCAGATGACCCAGCCTGTCATGATTGGTCTACTCTGCTCTGATTGGTCAGATGGCCCAGTCTGTTGTGACTGGTCTACTCTTCTCTGATTCGTCAGATGACCCAGTCTGTTGTGATTGGTCTACTCTGCTCTGATTGGTCAGATGGCCCAGTCTGTTGTGATTGGTCTGCTCTGATTGGTCAGATGACCCAGTCTGTTGTGATTGATCTACTCTGCTATGATTGGTCAGATGGCCCAGTCTGTTGTGATTGGTCTACTCTGCTCTGATTGGTCAGATGGCCCAGTCTGTTGTGATTGAAACCAAACCATCTGAATTTCAGTTTTGGATCTTCCTCAACACTTGATACCTCTTGATTCCTCAACAAAACATATGGCGATATGAACAGTAAAAATGGCGTCAGTTTTACCGTATCAATTTGAGCGCGAGTCCTCATTCTTTGGAAGTGCATGAAAAGTGGATTTGCTTATGCAGCGCAAAAAAAAAAACAGCGTCTTCTCGACATGACGTCAAAATGAACCAAACTCTAACACTCCAAACGTACCGTAGGTTCGAGCAGGAAGTAAGCCTGGAATTACTGAAGACTTGTTTCAGGCGGTTCAGATTCAGTTCTTTCTTTTGGAAGACAATAATAAAAAGCATAATAGGGACACTTTAAAATAACATAAGAAATGTGCATAAAGAAAGGTCCTTTCTTTGCATGCAATGATTAATTTTCTTTTAACAATCAAAGTTTCTGAAAAGGTTTCTTTTCCAAATTTCAAATCATTCAGACCAGTCAAAACGAGCCCTACAGTAGACCTAAAGTGGTCTAACATCAATGTGATCCACTTCCCCGTTTGTTTTGTATGCACAATGCAGAGTCCCTCAACCTTTCCAAACATTTCACATTCACAGCCCTCCAAAAGCTCAACCCAGTTACCCAAAGACCCATTAGTGATGTTCGCGCTCCGAGAGAGTGAAGGAAGAGAGGACAGCGAGGGGAGGGTCCCTGCTGACAGGAGGTGAATCCGTGTGAGGAACTGAATGTCTTACTTGCCTTGTGTTACATGTTGGCATGGCAGCAGTAGATCAGAACTACTGAACAAATTATGAGCGCAGACTTAACGATCTTACAGGCCCCTAGCTGGGGGACAAAGTGGGGGAACAAAAAATGAAAGAGCTGTGAGTTTCAAAGCAGTAACAGTGACTGCAAGAAAGAAAATATATGAGAATATGAATGAAATAAATACCAGTGTACATTCAGCTCCAATTGATTGAATTAGTTAGTTAGCTACATTTAGATCAATGAGGTGCACCATTACCCAAACCCCCTCGGTTGTGTCTGCAATAGAAACAACAAACTTCTGCAGCAACTTATGAAATATGGAGTGTGACTTCTATCTTTACTCCATTTTCACTTTACTACATTTTCACTCCATTTGAATGTAGCTATTCAGTTAGATTAAAAGTGTCATGGTTGATCTACAGCTACAGACTATCTGTATGTCAAAAAAGTAATATGCACTATTTCCACACGTAAAAATTGGATATATTCTGACAAACCCAATTTTGAATGGGCAATAAGAAAATGGGATACTCTTTGCTAGTGTACACAACCAACTGACCTTAGGTCCAAATAACTGATTCATTGATGGAGAAGCAAGGTTAAAGTGTACCTGATCATCATTGAGATAATTTGGTAGACCTCCAATGAAGAGTTTATGAGGGGAGTCCGGTACAACTGTGGAAACAACACCTGAAAATAAGGACAACATGATTTTAATACCTGGAAAATATAAATAAACATTGCAACATAAAAAAAATTGTCGTCTATTAGTCATTTTGCTTCCTCTATAAAGGAAGACGTTATTTTAACACATAATTTCAAGCCACGTTACTTTTTATTTTTCCTTGTCTTGGTAAATCGCGTTGTTCATAAATGGAAATAAGCTTCTGTGTCTATGTACTTTAATTGAGGCATTGACAGTAAATCTTTAGAAATTAACAGTCCCATGGATGCTTATATTGGATTGCAGTCTGACGCTAATTTGCCCTGTTTAGCAAATCTGGCCCTTTATTTTTTAAAAAGCCGTAGTTGTACAGTGTTTAATAGTCTGTTGATCTAAAACACATGAAAAGGTAAAACATGGCAAAAGTCCTGACCTGGAACATGAAAAGCGGGCTGCTCAGAGATCCCGGGAAGAGGGCGGTAGTCATGTGGACGTCTGATCTTCAGCGACTGTCCTTGAAAGATAATGCCATCAAATGCCATGGCCTGAGTGGTTTCATCCACTGATCGAAACTGGGGAAGATAGATAGTCTGCTTCAGTCAGGAATAGCTCAGAGTACCCAGTTTCATTATTGGAAATGTTTTCCAGTGCATCACCAAAACGTCTCTCAAGGTGTGCGGTGTTCACATTTGTGGTTCGGTTCTCTTGATTCTTTTAGTCTGGACCAAAAACTATACATTTAGTCCTGGTTCACTCAACGTTCGCGTGTAATCGAAGTCATGCACTGCAACATGAAGCATTTGCATGATTGTCACCATTGTTGAGATTCATATGTAGATTATTGATATCTGTATGTGACTAGGCAAAACTACAATGGATGGAAACAAGACTTTTAATTACTGACTCCAATGGACCAAATTACGTTCAAAATTTAAGTGACTTTACTAACATTAACACATTATTATTGTCTTTACAAATACAGTCCTATATTCTTTATCATTTGTCTTTCATACATTTAAACAGGTGCAGTCTATTTCTCTCAGACTACTTAACTGAGTGACATCTGTATTGTCTCACCTCTAAGAAAGCAAAGTTCTTGTCCTGGTTGATCTGCACTGCGAGCACAGGGTTGCTGGGAGCTTGAGACAGTCCTGCAAGTCTCATCTGGGTATTGAAGAATTCAGCCATGGACTCCTGAGAGACAAAGATAACAAAGAAGGACTCTCATTTCTAGAAGTTACTTTTCATCTGTAACTTTCAAATGAAATGGCTGATTCATCACTGCACAAGTGGATGAGAACTGACCTGTACAAAGAAAATGTTTTGAGGGACACTATTCCGGGACACTTACCTCAGTGATGCCAAACGGGATGTTGCCAACATACAGGCGTCGTGCTTGCCTGGTCATCTGGCTGCCAACGGCGGGCACTTGTGTGGGTGCGGCTGCCAAACAAGCATTAGTGGGTGTAGCCAGCAGGGCAATGCTGGGGATCTGCCCAGCAGCTACATTACAACACAGCCAATTAAAGCACAGCTCAGACAAAAATCAAATCATTTCAGTTGAAAACATTGGTTGCTGTAATACACCAAAATTAAAAAAAAAATCCTTTCAAATGGATGAGAGTTGAATGTTTCTCACAAAATACTAAGTTCGACAAAGACTCTTACAACAGATTTAATGTGGCACATCTGAACATTTGCCACCTATGCAAAATCCTCTATTTTAACAGTTATTTTAAGTTCGAGCTGCAATAGTGAATGTCTTTCTCCACACATTTTGCAGCATATAATTATTTCCTGTGTTTTGTTTCCTCTCTTGTGATGTTATCAACATCATTTACTGTAATCGTGATCTTTGATTACTCATGCCGCACCTTGCATGGCTTTGTACTGCATTGGAGTGATGTGCTCAAAGCCTGAAGGGGGAACGTCCCAATACTTGCACATCTTTTTCTTCCTTGTTCTACGTGGAGAATAGCTGAGGAAAAAGAAATCAGAGTCAACTTAATGGACTCACACAAAGACAACACTGCTTTTATAGTTTTACAAACAACAGTAAGGGTGCAAGGATGAACCAGTCTGGTGTTGTTTCTGATGGACAGGACCAGGCTGGTTTTGAGTGGCACCTGTGTTTCTTCTGATCGCGTGAGCAGCTCCGGTGGTCCCGGCTCTTCCGGTCTCGACTGCGACTGCGCTTCCCTCGGCTGCGACTGCTTCTGTCTTTGCTCCAGCTGCACCGTTTCTTGCTGCGACCAGGAGACCGACTGCGACTCCTCCTCTTATGCCTCTCTCTCTCTCTCTCTGCATGAATAATGTTACATATTATTGGGAATATCATGTTTTTATAAGTGAAAATACACTGTAATATTTCTGTTTAATTTCTAAGCAGAAGTCAGTGTTTCCTGAACTCCTTGAAACACCTCCGTTGTAGTCTTGAGGAACGAACACGTCACAATATTCCTCATTTAAATAATTCCCGCCCAAAGTAAAGTACGCTAAATAAAGGGGCGGGGTCTGGTTAAGTTAGTTAGTAGTGTGTGCAAACTACCCAGCAAACAAATTTAGGTTCTGGGAACGTTAGTTTTTGGTTCCCAGAACGTTTCTAGAACTTTCCCTTAAGGTTAAGGTTGGTTCCCAAAAAAATAATCTCACGGGACCATTCGGGAACATTAGGGGAATGTTCTGTGTTTGCTGGGTAGCAGTTATGGTAAGGGGCGGGGCATTTCTCAAACACGCTCAAAGCGTTTGACCAATCACAGCACACTGATCCAGTTGACCAATCAAAGCACATGGTGCGTTTCAGAAGGAGGGGCTTCACAGAGACAGGAACTAAACCGGGGCTGTGTCCGAAATTTGGGGTTTTCATAAGCTGTAAGCCATAATCATCAAAATTATACCAAATAAAGGCTTGAAATATCTCACTTTGCATGTAACGAGTCTATATAATATATTAGTTTCATCTTTTAAGTTTAATTACTGAAATAAATGAACTTTTGGACGATATTCTAATTTTTCGAGTTTCACCTGCATAACCTCAAATAGGCCACTATTTAAGGGGACTGCCATTTGGTGTTCGAAACCATAGTGGATGTTATCGAGTGCACTCATTCAACCCCACAATGCATCGCAACTACTTTAAAACTGATGTACACTCAACAGCTATTGAATACCCATAATGCATTGTGAGGGTCATGCCAAATGACCAGAAGATGGCACCTGACACTGAATCATCCATCCATTTTCCAAACCGCTGGTCCAATGTGGGTACAGCGTAATATCATACAGGCATGAAATCACTATTAATTGTATATTAAATTGTTTAATTAAGGTTATACTAGTTTCCATGACAGAGTTCAAGATAAATCTTTTTCATTACTACTGGAGCTGTCAGTTTGCTAAGTTTCAATTGATTATTAAACAGCGAGCACAAACTATGCAAAAGCAGGAACTCTTCCAGCACCCGGTGTCTGATTTCACTCACTCGTTTTCATTCACTGCTTCAAGTGGACGATATTAGTGGAGTGATGTAGGCAATAGTGAATGAGGGTTTAGAGGCGATTTCAGACACAGTCCGAGCATTACTGACAGACTGGAAAGAGAGGAGCTGCAACAATGTCAAATATGTGGAAAATAACATGTTTTTGAACGTTTAAGCATGAAAACGTATAATAGCACAACCTAGCTCAAATAAAAAATAAGAAAAAACTCAAGTAAGATATTTTGTTTACAAGTATTTAATAAAGAATTTGCATATGTTGCCATCTGTCAAACCTAGGGTTGGGAATCGTGAGAAATTTTCCGGTTCCGGTTCCGATTCCGGTTCCGCCAAACGATTCCGGTTCCGGTTCCCATTCAATTAAAAATATTAGTAAGAGAAAAATCCACAATCCTTTTTGTGTTTATTTCTTATAGTACTTGACAAATTAGTTTAACAGACTGGTAATGTAAACAAACTCAAAATATTATTAAGCAATCTTTGCAAAAAAAAAAAAAAATATATATATATATATATATATATATATATAAAGGAAATTAAAAAAATCTGCATTCTCTATAATAATTTAGATCTCTCCTTTATTGTATCTCCAACAGTGAAGAATACCCTCTCAGAAGGAGTAGAATATGCTTTAACACACATATGTGTGTAGAACAGATTATTTTTTTAAACGGTTTGAATGATTGATTCATTAAGACTTTACTTATTTCATTACTGGATAAATCGACGCTCTAGCAGTTAATAAACAGAACTGCATGCGTCTTGCGGAAGAACATTGTTGCCGGAGCTACTTCTCTTTGTTTATGTCCATGACGAGTCACGCAGGCATTGGGCTACTCCGCAGCAGCTGCGATCCGCCGGCCAGTCTAAACAAGAAGTCTGAGTATTAACGCTTATTACAGGCTTTACGTAGTGATTCAAGATAAGACAAAAACACGGTTTGAAAAAAAAAACATTATGATGCACTCGCTCATTGTATATATTTTGTAAATTCTGAACACAAAAAATATACGGACTGCATCTGTTTTGACCACTACCGTCAATGTTTACTCAAACTATAATCTCACTAATTCTGTAACGGAAATCATTTGAATATGTGAAACAAATAAATATTGAGACTGTGTGATTGTAAAGCAGTTTTATATCGACAACTGCTCTCTCTCTCTCAGCGCAAACACATTTAAATGTAGTCTAGAGAGTGACTCGGCGGTCGGCGCGCGCAGCGTGCGTGTGTCTGTGTGTGACAAATGCAGCGCGTGAGAGCAAATCGCAACTTCAGTTGTGAAGTTTTTGTCATTTAGGAATAAGACGGCGTCTTCTACTCCTAGCACTTCGCCCACATGATGATATCGCATCGGCATCAGAACCGTTTTCGGAACCGAAACTTAGGAATTTTGCACGGTTCCGGTATTTTTTCAAAAACACAACCGGTTCTGGAAAAGAACCGGTTCTCGGTTCCCAACCCTAGTCAAACCACACACATTTAATCACAAGAAAGAACACACCTACTTATGAATGAATTGCAAAAGGAATCTGTTTTATATACACATTTGCAAGGCCTACGTTTATTATTCTTGACTGGATATTATGCAAGCAGCTCTGTCACATCAGATGTCACTGTGTACATAAAGCCAATACACTTCGGCTCAAAACATGATACTGATCTCACTATGCTTTCAACAAAGCCAAAAGAAAGTTAAACAGTAATTATTAATTCTAACATATGCTTCATTGATGTTTAAATCTAAGTTGAATCTAAGTTGAATCTAAGTTGAATCTAAGTTGAATCTAAGTTTAAATCCAAGTTGAATCTAAGTTTAAATCCAAGTTGAATCTAAGTTTAAATCTAAGTTGAATCTAAGTTTAAATCTAAGTTGAAACTAAGTTTAAATCTAAGTTGAATCTAAGTTTAAATCTAAGTTTAAATCTAAGTTAAATCTAAGTTTAAATCTAAGTTGAATCCAAGTTTAAATCTAAGTTGAATCCAAGTTTAAATCCAAGTTGAATCTAAGTTTAAATCTAAGTTGAATCCAAGTTGAATCTAAGTTTAAATCTAAGTTGAAACTAAGTTTAAATCTAAGTTGAATCTAAGTTTAAATCTAAGTTTAAATCTAAGTTTAAATCTAAGTTAAATCTAAGTTTAAATCTAAGTTGAATCCAAGTTTAAATCTAAGTTGAATCTAAGTTTAAATCTAAGTTGAATCTAAGTTTAATCTAAGTTTAAATGTAAGTTGAATCTAAGTTTAAATCTAAATTGAATCTAAGTTTAAATCTAAGTTGAATCTAAGTTTAAATCTAAGTTTAAATCTAAGTTGAATCTAAGTTTAAATCTAAGTTGAATCTAAGTTGAATCTAAGTTTAAATCTAAGTTGAATCTAAGTTTAAATTTAAGTTAAATCTAAGTTTAAATCTAAGTTTAAATCTAAGTTTAAATCTAAGTTAAATCTAAGTTTAAATCTAAGTTGAATCCAAGTTTAAATCTAAGTTGAATCTAAGTTTAAATCTAAGGTTAATCTAAGTTTAATCTAAGTTTAAATGTAAGTTGAATCTAAGTTTAAATCTAAGTTGAATCTAAGTTGAATCTAAGTTTAAATCTAAGTTTAAATCTAAGTTGAATCTAAGTTGAATCTAAGTTTAAATCTAAGTTCAATCTAAGTTCAATCTAATTTTAAATCTAAGTTGAATCTAAGTTTAAATCTAAGTTGAATCTAAGTTTAAATCTAACTTTAAATCCAAGTTGAATCTAAGTTTAAATCTAAGTTGAATCTAAGTTTAAATCTAAGTTGAATCTAAGTTGAATCTAAGTTTAAATCTAAATTGAATCTAAGTTTAAATCCAAGTTGAATCTAAGTTTAAATCTAAATTGAATCTAAGTTTAAATCCAAGTTGAATCTAAGTTTAAATCTAATTTGAATCTAAGTTTAAATCTAAGTTGAATCTAAGTTGAATCTAAGTTTAAATCTAAATTGAATCTAAGTTTAAATCCAAGTTGAATCTAAGTTTAAATCTAAATTGAATCTAAGTTTAAATCCAAGTTGAATCTAAGTTTAAATCTAAGATGAATCTAAGTTTAAATCTAATTTGAATCTAAGTTTAAATCTAAGTTGAATCTAAGTTTAAATCTAAGTTTAAATCTAAGTTGAATCTAAGTTTAAATCTAATTCGAATCTAAGTTTAAATCTAAGTTGAATCTAAATTGAATCTAAGTTTAAATCTAAATTGAATCTAAGTTTAAATCTAAGTTGAATCTAAGTTTAAAACATTTCTTTTTTTTAAAAGCTTATGACTGAGCTTTTAAAATTAGCAATAATGTGCAGCTTTACATTTTCTTATTTTTTATTAAATCTTTATGATCTTTTTTGTGCTTGTTTTTATCTGGTATTTTATTATGATGTTTTTACGTTTTTTGTAAAGCGACTTGAACTACTTTGATGGGATGAATTGTGCTATAGAAATTTTATTTTATTTTATTTGACTTGTATATTAAAAGCTGCATTTGGTATTATATCAGTCATAGACCTGAATAGGTTTGGACTTGTTCTTCTCCCCCACTGCACAGATCAACAGTGACACATATGCTTGAACTCTGTCCCTGACTGCATACATTTAAAATGTTTTAAATGTAGTATTTTGGTAAATAATGTGTTTTATTTTTTCAATAATAATAACATGGAAGCTCAAAGGTGTGACCTTGTGGGTTTGCCACATGTGACATATATCTGATGTGAACTTTCATTTCGAGTGAACAGGACATGATACATAGTGTTACATCGTTTTATTGTGATATATTGTGAGACAGTATTATTGTTACAGCCATATAAGCCAGTGTAAATAACTCATAGATGAAACTGTAACATTTGGATGTTTATCAGTGAGCACACACACACACACACACACACACACAAGTATTAACCCAGTCTTGTCATAAAAATGCTTATAGGTAGCCAATTGAATACTTAATACAAATAAGATGTATGTCATAAGAACAACTTTGTAAAATGTTAGTGGATAGTGGATGTTGATAGTTTGATAGTGATTCACTACACCTGTGATTCCTCTGCGGGATGTCAGACAGGCACTAAAAATCACCAAAACATGCTTAATGGGGATTGAGCAAAATAGGTCAGAAAAGGAAGAAAACAGATCACAGATGACACTTGTATGTTATATTATGTTATCTATGCAATTAAATTCATATATTTATATTTTAATCATTGCTTATGTGTTCAAACGTGTCCAAATACATTTGGGGCCACTATATGATGTAATCTGTGTCAAATATTATAAATAAATGTATAATTTAAAATACATTCTGCAATTATTACATGCACGTGTTCTTATGAAGAAACGCAACATGTACATTCAGTTGCATGTGTGATTGACAGATGGCAACATCGCAAAACCTTGAAAAATTATACATTGAAACTAAAAATAAAATAGTTACAGTAATATCTGTGGTGTTCATAAATTACATATTAGCCTGGTGACAGTGTATTGTTTATTTATCATTCATCATCAGTCATTGTTGATGTTAATTATGTTATGCAGTTATGTCCAGGCAGCTGCTGTTCAATAGCAGAGCACACACACAGACATGACCACTGCAGATGTCTTTACTCTAACGTTACCTTGCCGATTCTCGCTCAGCTGTTTCTCGAACTCCTCGAAATCAGACATGGTCAGATGTGACGGATCAGTCTCTCATGTGAGTCTCGGCTCATAAACACAGGAACTGAACACTATAGTGGTCCGCTCTCTCATCTGATAGCGGTGACGCGATGTCAACATGTGCTGAAAACGTTTGTTTAGGAAATCAGTCCTATATTTGATAACAGAGTCAGACAGGGAAGCTACACTGCAGCTGGTCTGGTAGGTGGGCGTGGCTTAGCACTGAGGGCGTGCGTCGCCGTTATTCTAATTGGCTGACACTGCTGTCAGTTACAGATCCAGGCGGGTACGCGTCCTCTAATTGGTCTACACTTTTGTTACCCTTTCAAGCAGGAAGGAACAATCATTATTAGCAGTTAAAAACCATAGACATAATAAATACATGTCTTATTACAATAACAGAGGCTGTGTCCGAAATCACCCCCTCTACCATTAGGAAAATATTTTATTATTATGTAGAGTATTTCTGGACATGATATATGTCATTTAAGAATGTTTTCTAGGCTAAAGCTTTTTTAGGTGTCAAATAAACAAATAAAAAAAAGCTAATTACTCTCAAAGGGAACATAACACCTTCTGCTTCAAGATTAATCTCAGGATAAATATTAAGGCATAATTATTGCCAGAAATAAACGTGTAAATGACAACCCCAAATAGAAAAGTCCTTAAAAATATTTCAGTTGTAGTTGCAAAGAGACTTGACCTAGAGAGGGATGGGCAACGATGTGTTTACATTATATATGTGAGTGTACTGTGTATAATTATTTTGTATAATAATACACACACATGCATGTATATATTTAAGAAAAATTATTTATTAACATATATTTATATTTATATATAAATTATGTATTCGTATGTATACGTAAGTATACATGCAAATATTTCTTATGCATATGTATGTATTTTTATAAACAAAGTAATTGTACGCACTACACACACACATATATTAATGTAAACACAAACTTTTGGATGTGATTAATCGCGATTAATCGTTGCCCATCCCATGCTTTATAGATAATCTGATCACATAGACAGCAATCAACTTCATTCTGCAATTTCCCTGACTTGGGGACACTTTTGCTCTAAATAATGTGAGCTTTTCTACTTTTATATGGCCATTTATTTAACAACATTTCTGAAATCACCAATTATTTAATTTGGAGCAATTTCTTTTATATTAAATAGATATTTGTATGAAACATTTAGTTAAATTATAGATTGGTTGGAGAAAAATGTATAGTATTTATTTTTGGCTAAGTGTAATTTTCCAAACACTGAATAGCAAATGTTCACCAGTTGTTCCTTTAGACTCGTATGTGAAACTCAGGTTGGAATATTTTGTCTTTCACCATATTAGAGTTTTACTTATTATTTATTTTCCCCAAAATAGGTTTTTATAATTCTGCATGTTTTGTCAGTAACTAAAAATGATCAAAGTTGACTGCTACCCTTTTCCCACCCAAAAACTGGTGATACTAAATTCCATTAAAGAAATAGAGACTTTAAACTGGTTAATGGTGTCTCAAACACATGCAAACACATCAGATTTGAGATTTTCTTCCAGTTGTTTTCCAAATTATTATTAGTTCAACTTACGTACATTGGACTTTAAGCTTTGTATATACCTTGGATACCGGTAATTAATTAGTTTTGTTCTGAAATCATGGTGAATTTGACTTTTCTGAGGAGGAAGAATCAGTTCAGTCTCAGTTCAAAGACTCAACCCATTTAAAGCTTTACTTCTAAACTTAACAACAGTTTTTCCCCACGACAGCTTCAGCTGTGGGCTATTAAAAGCACTCAAACCCTGCAGTGTGTGTTTAGAGCTGAGCAAGTGAGCTGACGATCCCGATTCATTTAATCCTAAAGGACACGTTTAAAGACTCGTTTCAGTGGTAAGTGATGAAGAACAATATGAGCTCTGTCTAGTTGTGTTGACTGTGTCCTGTTGTGCTGGTTTGATAAAACATATTACCTCAGTGTTGTTAGTAATGACCAAAAATGTTGTGAATACCAAATGATTTTTATTTTGTTGTTGTTTCTTAGTCAGTCCTGCAGTAATACAAATGTAGGCTGGGAATTCTTGGCTAATTCTGGAATATATTTAGAGCTTTTCTTCACACAGAGCTTCCATGACTGACTTTAGAGAGTTTCACTTTGTGACTTGGCTATTGTTTAATATAAAGTAATATATAGATTGTCACAAATATCTGTGCTTTTTCAGCAATATATAAATAAACTACTCTTATTTTAAGCCAAAATATAATAGAACTATTACTACATTACTGATCAACAAAGGCAAAATGCAGTAAATTCAAACATAATCCGGTTTCATAGATTATACTTTGTCCTGTTATAGACATGGTTGCCTAAAATAAGATTCAGAGAGTTTGATATAACATTTAAGTCAATCCATAACTTTATAAATGGCTATAATTCTTATTAATGTATATTATTTTTCCTTTATTTAAGGTCTAACATTACTGAAACACCATGGGTATAAGTGATATTATGGTAAGAAATTATTTTTTATTTTATAAAGCATTAAAGCAAATGTATAAGACTTGAATGACTTTCTTTCTTCTGTTTTCCCAAAGTGACATAAGAGTGAGTTGTAAAATTTAAATGGATAGTATTTGATGAAATATTTGAATATTTACAGGTACATTGGCAAATCTAAGGACAGTTTGAGAGATTGCTGAGATTTTGTCTGAAACTCTTTTATGAGATTACTGGGGTCTTTTTCTCAAGAGAAACCTCTGAGAAATAAAAACTTGTTAAGTATGTTAATCCAGAATGCATGTCACAGTCTATTGGTAGTGTTTTTGACCTTTTTGGAGCTTTTGAGATCCTGGTTGCAGTGAAATCCCATTACAGGACATTCTTCAAAACAGCCATCGAAACTGTATAATATTATATTTTTTGCAGAAAAGGTTTGAAATTACGTTAGACTGAGCAAATGTTAAAATATTTCTTATTTTGATGTAATAATTCTTCGTTGTTTTAATGTCTCTTTCAGAGGCTGGATGTGACCTCGGTTTGGCCTGTGCTCTCAGTGGTGGTCGCAGCTGGTGTCTTTTATCTCTACAGTCTGATACTCAGGCATTTAGCCAAGACAACTGTGAGGAACAAAGTGGTGCTGATTACAGATTCACTCTCAACACTCGGAAATGGTGCTACTTTTTCAGAACAACTGGATCATTCCTGTCATGCAGTACCTTAAAACGAATATGTCTCTATTGTAATTTAAGGAAGTAGTTCTATAAAAGGGTAAATCAGAAATGTGTAATATAGAAATATGATCTCAACTTTATTACTTATAATTTGGCATGACAATTTAGCAGGATAAAAACAGAGAGCTAAGTTAGCCATTGCTCATTGAGGGATTGAGAGTTTAAAACTCTCAATCCTCAAAAAACTCTCAAAATTGATAAATTGATAGATTAAAACTGGGAGAGCAAAACAAACAACAAAGTGATAATTGAAAACTCATATATACAATTTGTAATTTTAGTATATTGTGACATATTGAGGATAAGAAAATGTACTGCATGTTAGGAATGATAGAGTGATGAACCATAGATGATATACGTGTGCCGATGAATTGAATATTGATTGGTTGAACAGTTTTTATTTTTAGAATGTGCAAAACTCTTCCATACTGGTGGAGCCAGACTGATCCTTTGTGGAAATAACTGGGAAAAGTTGGAGACTTTTGCTGAGCATCTGATGAGTGAATCAGATCCAGCACTTGTGAGTCCAGAATTATCATTAACAATATGACAGAACTCTATATTTGTTAAAGTTGTGGTTGTAATTTGCGCTGTGACTTCAATTCTAACTTTCCTGCTTAGACGTTTCCACCCAAACTGGTGGAGCTGGACTTCAGTAACATGGAGAGCGTTCCTGAGATCATCTCTGAGATCCTGGAGTGTTACGGCTGTCTGGATGTCCTCGTCTTCAACACCAGCATGAAGGTGAAGGCTCCTGTACACAGTCTGTCCCTCCAGATGGACAGGATTGTCATGGACGTCAACTACTTTGGGCCCATCACACTGGTTAAGGGTAACATGTAACTCCCACACAGCGGTCAACAATAACTCTCAGTCGTGTTCAAGCGTTTTAAACTGATCTTATTCACGGTCGCAGGCGTCCTTCAGTCGCTGATCTCCAGAAGAACGGGTCACATTCTTCTAGTCAACAGCATTCAGGGGAAACTGACCGTCCCCTTCCGCGCCACCTGTGAGTTTTAAAGAGATCAATTCGGTCATCATTTACTCACATTCATCTCGCTCCAAACATGCATGCTGTTATTTTCGTAAGTTTGAAGAATGATCATGCAGCTCTTTTCCAGCTTAAAGATCATTAAATAAACTGCTCTACGGAAAACACAACAGCATATGGGTTTGAAATTACATGAGGAGTTTTACTTTTGGGTGAACTATAACTTTAATGTTCATACAGTTAATCAGCAGCAATAAATCAATGCATATGTTGAGTGTAAGACGTTCTGCATTGCTCAGATGCTGCGTCCAAGCATGCCGTTCAGGCTTTCTTTGAGTGTCTGCGGGCTGAGGTTCAGGAATATGGGATAACCGTCAGCACCGTCAACCACACCTTCATAAAAACTCCAGACACAAACTCAAAGGACGAGGACGCAGCGAAAGCCATGTGGACACGTGAGTGAACATCACCGTCAGTTCATAGTGTAAAGATCACGGTTTGTAGATCATAACTTCTTCCTTGTGTGTTTGTATTGTCCACTATATTCCCCTGGACCTCCTGCTTGGACACTGACTGGAAACTGCAGACCTCAAAGCGAACTCCTGTGGTGTGAACGCTGAAGAAATGGCCACTGAGATCCTGAAGACTCTGAGTAGCAAGAAGAAGGAGATTTTAATGTCCCACTCCTTCATCCCTAAAGCAGCGCTCTATGCCAGATCTCTCTTCCCAAACCTGTTCTTCTCCATCATGGCAGCAGGAGTCAGAAACACTGCAGCGGTGGAGATGTCTGAGGATTGAAGGACAGTGTAAAAGTGGAGAATGTGTTACTGTGCTACAATTAGAAGAGAATTCAATAAATAAATCAGCAAGATTATGTCTGTCTGTCTGTCTGTCTGTCTGTCTGTCTGTCTGTCTGTCTGTCTGTCTGTCTATCTATCTATCTATCTATCTATCTATCTATCTATCTATCTATCTATCTTGTGAGAGAGGAATAAACAATAAACATGATCACAGCGCCCTCTGCTGTTGTTATTGTTGAAATACAGTGTTTGGTGACGTCACATCATGGCGCGACACTTACTGTCTGTAAACTTCATGTTTCGGTTCACTCGAGGATATAAGAACAGTCAGCGACTCCTAAAACACACATGTTGTGGATCCGACGCCTCGAATCTGTGTGTGACTCACGACAGACTGAATCAGCGTTTCACAATCACTCTCGACTGCGACGGTAAGAGAAAATAACGTTATTCATTCTGTCTCAAACCTAGTGAGCATCAAAACAGCAGATTTAGTCGCGCTGATGTCCCCTAGATAGGCACCACTCTATGAGCCAGTCTGCATCACTGATAACAATGTCCCCGTGTCTGTGTCTGTGAGCAGGAGCAGCGAGTAGTGCAGTGCTGAAGTACACTATCACTCATGATCAGCTGGTGGAGTTGATGTCTACTGAGGTCCCTCAATCTCACAGGGGTAAAGGTGTTGCTGCACACCTGGCGAAGGTCAGACCGCTTTACACTCCCTCACTTACTCAACTTCTGCTGTTTCCTGCAACTCAATCATCGACTTCTTTTCTTCTTCAGGCGGCTCTGGATTTCGTTGTTGAAGAAAATATGAAAGCGAGGATCTCCTGTTGGTACATTAGGAAATATGTGGATGAAAATCAACATCTTGGATACCAGGCTCATATTGAAGATCAATAAAGGCAGAATCAAACCTTATTCATCAGATTTTACCTCTGTGTTTATTTTATGATCGTTTTATGTAGGTTTTACGTCAACCATATAAGTGACCAATCCACTGACAACAGCCTAGCAACCACCCAGAAAAACTTAGTAACAACTCCCTAGTTACTATACAAAACACAAAACCGCCTGGAACACACAAGCAGCTGGCAGACTATTATATTATTATTTTATTAATGTACACTACAAGACAAATGTTTGGAATAAACAAGATAACAGTAAAATTAGTAATGTTGTAAAATATAAATTATTGCAATATATATATATATATACAAAAGGTGAATGTTTGTTGCAGAGTAAACACTGAAGATAGCATTAGCAACGTGCCGAAATGTTTGCTTCTGTTCATTTGTTTGTAATTCACTTTGCACTTTTTGCACTCCAGGAAAATCCAGGAAGTAAAAACATGTTTTGACAGATAATTCAGTGTTTGGCCGTTCTTGCTCGTCTTACTATATTTTGCAATAGAAAACCTGTTCAAAATTCTAAATAACTGTTTCTAAATGTAATGTAAATGTAATTTATTCCTGTGATCAAAGCAGAATTTTCAGCATCATTACTCCAGTCTTGAGTGTCACATGTTTGCTGGACTGATTCAATGTGTGATTTTGTCGTTTCTGTTGATGTTGGATTTATTATAGTGTCTTATTAACTATGTGTTTTTAATTGGTAAACTGTCATGGGAACATTTTTAGAAATCTTTAAGTTTTAGCTTTTACTGAGTGCAAGCACACCTTGTAGGCTACTTTTTGCACTTTATTCGTGGGCTCTGGACAATTGTATTTTGTGAGCCTTTTGTCCAATTTTCGCGTGCAAATCTTTTTTTTCAGATTTAAAAAAAAATAAATTTTGGGATGTTTTTTTTTGCAAGTAGTTTGTTCGTTGTTCTGTTTGTTCATCCTCTCTGGAAAGCTTTTAGTGGGGAAAGGATTTTTTCTGAAATAAGCTTTAAACTTGTATTGTTTGGAAGACGTGTCTCTGGCATTTAATCCAATTTGAACCAGCAGGGTCCTTCATATCATTGAGGTATTTTTATTTATTTTACTGGGTGGTGAAATACTGTAGGTGTCTGCTTTCTTAATGCTTTTAGCCAAAGGTTACAAATCACCATTTAATTGAAATATAGAACATTAGTGATAAACATTGTCACTTTTGATCGAATTTAACTGACTGTGTCATTGCTGAATAAAAGTAATAATTTCTTCAATTTTAATTAACATTATTTGATTTTTTTAAATAACTTGCTTTTCATTACATTACTTTACTATTACACTACTTATAACTTATTACATAGGCTACATTATTTATTACAACTTTGCATATTATTACATGGATGAATTTTTTTTACATGGGGTTCCTGCTTTTACAACTGTCCTGCTCTCCTCAATGACATGAAAAACGCTTTACAATCTATAATGGGTGATATTTACATATTCGCTTGTCCCACATCGCCATAACTAACCCAATTCATCTATCAGCTAAAAAGCGTTTATTCGTTTAGGTTATATACATAGACAGTATAAGAGGGCTATATATTTACTTCTGAATTGAAATTATATACCTCCTTCATTTCATTTTAAGTGGCACTTCTTTGGGCCAATGCAGTTGACGTAGAGAGCACGTGTCCAGTTTGGGGCGGGGCTTGATGTTTACGGAGTTCGCCTGAGAGTGAAACCGAAAGCGGTCGAAACCAACAATTAGACTCCATTTCAGAGAATTCAAGATAAGAAATGGCCTCAAACATTGTAAGTTTGTTAAAACGTTTTCTATAATATAGTTTTCTATAATATCAATAGCATCAATAAAAACAATCGATAGAGGGAGAGCATCTGCGTGTTATACCGAACTCAAACACGTTAAAACTATATTATCTGACGCATTTCACGATGTAAACTGTAATAAGTTACCCATGACACAGATTGTATTTCTGATTGTAGCTTGCTGTGCTGTTACCTGAAAAGAATAATAAACTGTTTTGAACTGATGTATGAATACAGAAACAAAACATATTGGGCTAAAAAAAAAAAAAAAAAAAAAACAGGCCGTAACGTACATTCACTCTTATTTGTATAATATGTTAAGAAACACAATACGTTTCTTACCTCGACTTATTCAATTATGAATGACATGATATATCATGTAAATTAGCATATTTTCAATTAAATATAGCGAAATTTTATTAAAAAGTTGAGTTGTTTACGTAACAGGAAACGTTCTCATAACTCTGACTAACGTTCTCTCAAGCTTCTCTCAAAGTTATGAACAAACGTTCTTCCATAAAACATTAATAGATGTTTAATGTTATCTGGTTCTATGCTATCTGTAAACACTTAATTTGTTACGATTTAAGCTGGTGCAGAGAGAAACTCAGGGGTACATAAACATTATCAGAAATTTGAAAATACAAAACTTAACCGCACATTGCACAATAGGGGGAAAAAACAAACAAACAAACAAAAAAACATTGTTAAATTAAAATGTCCATTTCAGAAAGTTTCTGAAATAAGATTGAAATAGGTAAACCCAATAGATTCATTTTAATTTAATTGTCAAAATTCAGTGTGTTATTCTTGTTTTTCTTGCCACAAACAGGCCTGAAATCAAATTTGTCTTCTTGGAAGAAGAGAAACAGAAACCTGCCTGTAAAATGAGTGTGTGTGAGGAGAAAGAGGAGGAGGCGTCTGTTCACACTCAGAGAACAACATCTCCAGGATTCAGTTATGTGTCCATGAAGAGTAACAACTCCATGGGTATTCCTCCTGTGTTCAGTGATGGACAATCTTCAGGATTCAGCTGTGTGTCCATGAAGAGTAACAACTCCATGATTAATCCCCCTTATCTCAGTGATGGACCATCTCCAGGATCCAGCTGTGTGTCCATGAAGAGTAACAACTCCATGATTCTGCCCCCTAATCTCAGTGATGGACCATCTTCAGGATTCAGCTGTGTGTCCATGAAGAGTAACAACTCCATGATTAATCCCCCTTATCTCAGTGATGGACCATCTTCAGGATTCAGCTGTGTGTCCATGAAGAGTAACAACTCCATGATTAATCCCCCTTATCTTAGTGATGGACAATCCTCAGGATTCAGCTGTGTGTCCATGAAGAGTAACAACTCCATGATTAATCCCCCTTATCTCAGTGATGGACCATCTCCAGGATCCAGCTGTGTGTCCATGAAGAGTAACCACTCCATGATTCTGCCCCCTTATCTCAGTGATGGACCATCTTCAGGATTCAGCTGTGTGTCCATGAAGAGTAACAACTCCATGATTAATCCCCCTTATCTCAGTGATGGACCATCTTCAGGATTCAGCTGTGTGTCCATGAAGAGTAACAACTCCATGATTAATCCCCCTTATCTCAGTGATGGACCATCTTCAGGATTCAGTTATGTGTCCATGAAGAGTAACAACTCCATGATTAATCCCCCTTATCTCAGTGATGGACCATCTCCAGGATCCAGCTGTGTGTCCATGAAGAGTAACCACTCCATGATTAATCCCCCTTATCTTAGTGATGGACAATCCTCAGGATTCAGCTGTGTGTCCATGAAGAGTAACAACTCCATGCATCATCCCCCTGTGTTCAGTGATGGACCATCTTCAGGATTCAGCTGTGTGTCCATGAAGAGTAACAACTCCATGATTCTGCCCCCTTATCTCAGTGATGGACCATCTTCAGGATTCAGCTGTGTGTCCATGAAGAGCAACAACTCCATGCCTCATCTCCCTTATCTCAGTGATGGACCATCTTCAGGATCCAGCTGTGTGTCCATGAAGAGTAACAACTCCATGATTCTGCCCCCTTATCTCAGTGATGGACCATCTTCAGGATCCAGCTGTGTGTCCATGAAGAGTAACAACTCCATGATTCTGCCCCCTTATCTCAGTGATGGACCATCTTCAGGTTCCAGCTGTGTGTCCATGAAGAGCAACAACTCCATGATTCTGCCCCCTAATCTCAGTGATGGACCATCTTCAGGATTCAGCTGTGTGTCCATGAAGAGTAACAACTCCATGCATCATCCCCCTGATCTCAGTGATGGACCATCTTCAGGATTCAGCTGTGTGTCCATGAAGAGCAACAACTCCATGATTCTGCCCCCTTATCTCAGTGATGGACCATCTTCAGGATTCAGCTGTGTGTCCATGAAGAGCAACAACTCCATGCCTCATCTCCCTTATCTCAGTGATGGACCATCTTCAGGATCCAGCTGTGTGTCCATGAAGAGTAACAACTCCATGATTCTGCCCCCTTATCTCAGTGATGGACCATCTTCAGGATCCAGCTGTGTGTCCATGAAGAGTAACAACTCCATGATTCTGCCCCCTTATCTCAGTGATGGACCATCTTCAGGATCCAGCTGTGTGTCCATGAAGAGTAACAACTCCATGATTCTGCCCCCTTATCTCAGTGATGGACCATCTTCAGGATTCAGCTGTGTGTCCATGAAGAGCAACAACTCCATGATTCTGCCCCCTTATCTCAGTGATGGACCATCTTCAGGATCCAGCTGTGTGTCCATGAAGAGTAACAACTCCATGATTCTGCCCCCTTATCTCAGTGATGGACCATCTTCAGGATTCAGCTGTGTGTCCATGAAGAGTAACAACTTCATGCGTCTGCCCCCTAATCTCAGTGATGGACCTGCTGTGACCTCTGACCCTGCGTGAGTATCATTCACTATCTGCTAGAGCTGCACGATTCTGGATGATTTGAGAATCACAATTTGTTTTGTTTAAAATGGAGATCCAGATTTTGTCACAATTCTGAATATAGACAACTAAACAAAATATGTAATTTACTAGAGGTTCTGACAAAATGTTAATTGCTGCAGTCTATTTAAAAATATATAATTAATTGAAATTACTATTATTGTTATTATTATTACTTTAATTTAGAATTTTGAATGAATGATACAATGATTTACTGGAGTTTCATTACTGGAGGATTCATAGTTTTAGAACAAATCTCATTAATTACTGATTCAGTGACATACATTTATTAAATCACTTGTCGCAACCTACTGGTGTAACAATGTAATTCATAAAATCTTTATTTATTTACATCTTTCTAGAAGTGTCAAGTTCCCTATCTGTCAGTCATGTTCGAAGTTGCAAAATTCCCTAACACCGCGTCCTAACTAGACGCGACACCGTGACGCGCGATAAAAGGTATCTTTTCCATCTTAATCAGAGTTTTTGTCCTAACCAGACGCGACGGCGACACGCAAAGTTTCTAATTTAGAAACGGTTCCTATTTCTGCGACGTCGCGGCTGACAGAATGAAGAAATTGCTCTGGTTATAAGTACACATTATTTATTTTTAGTTAAAAATAGGTCACTGTGCCACAAGCGATAACGGATAATTTACCTCAGATTTTGAAAGCATGTAATATAGCATTCAAAATGAATAATATGCAAACATACAACTGTACTTCATAACAAAATTAGTCAATGAGTATATTTTGTTAATGTTTTGATTTTTAATAATGTTATTTCTTGATTTGATTATGTCCTTACCCATTTCCAATACGAGTGCGGGCCAGCAGTGCGCTTTCACAGAGAGACTCTGCTCACGCGCTGTCCTGAATGTGTGGCGTCTCACAGTCGCGTCGCGTCTAGTGTGGACAGACACACTTGCTGTCGCTGGAATTTTATTGCGTCGCGTGTAGTTAGGACACGGTGTAAGAGAGCCAGTATGGACGGTGAGCGTCTTTTTAAAGGGGTGGTTTACTGCTTTTTTTCTTTGCATGATTGTGTTTATGGGGTGCAATATAACATGTATTTGTGTTTTTTCTTTTTTTAAAAAGTCTTATTTTTCATAAACTTCACCTTTATTGTAGGCCGCGCTCTCCTCTGTCATTTGAACGACCGGTCGACTTCCTGATTCTATGAAACCACTCCCTCAGAAACAGGCAGTGAGCTCTGATTGGTTAGTTTAGGCCGGTGTGTTGTGATTGGCTAAACTGTAGTGCATGTTGTCCGGAAGGTTCACGCCCATTACCTTTATGGGCGAAACGTGCATGTGTGTTCCTTAGGGGTGGAACGGTACATGTATTTGTATTGAACCGAAACGGTACGGGCGTCACGGTTCGGTGCACGAATTTAAACGGAGAATACACGGTACAAAAATAAATAATACTCGCGTGCATCTTAATTAAGGTAATGCGGAACTACTGTTAGATACGCGGGTTCTTTAGGGACACATAATCTGTACCATCGGCTAGCTCTGAACCGTCTATGCACTGAACGCGCATCGGCTTTCAAACTTTGACTTTATTTTAAACGCGCGTTCAACCTTTTTTTTATAGTCTATGGTTCAAACGTTGGCTTTATACGCGCATTCTCGCTTTGGACTAGCGTCGAAGTAGACGCGATAGGCGCGAATTTGGTGCTCTATTCGCGTTTGTCGTGACCGCATAATGAACAGGCTGCGATGTCAAGATTGCAATGCTGGAGTGTGTGTGTGTGTGAGAGAGAGAGAGAGAGAGAGAGAGAGAGAGAGAGAGAGGTGCGATAGAACAGTGTAATCATAAAAACTGTTCTTATATTTTTCTACATTCGCAATAAAACACAACATTGTGCTTTTGTCACACTGTAAACTCTTGACAAACTGTAACCTACAACTGTCACCCAACCAAAATCACACACACACAAACACACTGTTTTAAAAGCAAAACATATTTATGCAACTCCATTTCAAAACAGTCTGTGGGTCCCATCTTTTGGACATTCATCATTTTGCATTGGTTTTAATTTCTTGTCCTCGGAGCACTAATCTTACACATTCTACACTGATTAAAATAACATCGAACTGACTGGCTACTATATACACAAACAGCAATGGCATTGGTTTACGTTCTTGATCAAATCGAAAATAACGTCATGAAGCATATATACATGAAAATACATTTACAACATTAGTAGATATACAAATTCAGGTCCATAATGTTTGTACGCGTTTGTCGTAGACACGAAATAGCATAACTATTAGCCTAGTGGTTATGAAGCCAGCGCTGGCATTTGATAAAAATAAAACACATGCAAATACATTCAAAATTATGAAGTCTTAGCCTACTTACAGGTTGTGGCCCAACAACTGCTGCCTCTGGTTTTAAAGTTGAAACTGCTTCATGTTTTAGTAACAGTTTCTTGTTGAATTCGGCATTGAAGTCGTGGAGATTCTGGAAGCTGTCTTCCATAAAATGCGCTGAATTACAATCATCATTTTCAGGAACATAATCAAACATAAATAGGCTTTATGCCGAGCGTCACGTGACCAAACCGGAAAACAGGTCTCATCGCATCCGCTTGTCAGAGAAAGTGTTAACGGCCGATATTAAATGGAATATTAAATGGATATTTAAATGGAATAAAACGCCAATAACAAAGTGAACTAGGTAGGTTAGCTGATTACCTTAAAAATCCATAGATATCGTAGTCAGTTCTTACGGCCGTTAACACTTTCTCTGACAAGCGGATGCGATGAGACCTGTTTTCCGGTTTGGTCATCAAGGGCATCAAGATGGGTAGTAGGAGGAGAGCGCTTGGCTTCTGGGATGCGACTACCACCAATCAGAGTATACATGGATGACATGACAACCATGACTACAACAGTAGCCTGCACTAATCGGTTATTGGGGAAGTTAACAGATACTGTAACATTGAATGGACACCAATGCAATTTAAGCCCTCTATTGCACTAATATTGCAGCTGCCAGTCTCTGCTTTAACCGACGAGTTTAAGTGCGCCAAGGTCAGACTGGAAATGACCTTAGTAGAGTCACATGACAAATGTGTAAGGGAGGCAGCCCCTGTGTTAAAAACTGGTAGAAAGTGGTCAGCAAAAAAATCTCTGGTAGAGGCAAAGACTGCCCTTCAAATCGGGGATATGGTGGGACAGTTACAGCATGGAAGAGGAGCATGGATATGATGTCCTCCCATCACCGCAGAACCTAAACCTCTGGGTAGGATAGGATCCCTCTTGTCCTTTGTGTTCATCACCTGCCACAAGGTGGCACTTAGCTAAGGTCGGTTTACTTGGCGCCATGACCAAGTACTGCGATGTCTGGCTTTAGCATTGGAAGGCAAGCATAGTATGACCAATAAGTTTCTGCCTGTTCTAGCAAAACATTACATGCAGAAGACTATATTCCTCTGCCCAGATGAGTAACCACCAAGAAAAGGTGTTAAAACCAATTCTCCCCCAGAACAACGGCTTATTTTTCCACCTGAGATTGCTACCACTAACGTACGAAACAGATATTGTTTTGTGGTCTGGATCAGCACGCATTGTTCAACTGATATAGTTAACAGTGCAATGGGAGGATGCGGTATATGAGAGGAAGAAACTGCGGTATGCTCATCTGGCCACTGAGGCAGAGCAGCGAGGATGGAGAGTGCAGGTTTATCCAGTGGAAGTGGGTTGTCGAGGATTTGTGGCACACTCTACAACCCGGTTCCTCAGACACGTCGGATTCAGTGGCCAAGAGTTGCGTCGCACAGTAAAGAACTTATCTGAAGCAGCAGAAAGGAGCAGCAACTGGCTGTGGTTGAGACGGAAAGATTTTGGCTGGCTATGTACAAACTTGAAGAGTCTGTTAGTTTATTTGTATAGTTTAATTACAGTTATTACATTTTTGTGTATGTTGCATGAATGAGGGGTTGTGTTTGGGCAGAAATGGTGTTTTGCGGTAGGTGGTATGCCATACTGAACCGTTGCCACTGAACCTACTTTAACGAAGACAGTGGGGCTCAACAGCCTTAGTCAAACGGGTTGGCGCTTATGGTTGGGTTGCGGAGAGATTGTGAGATAGAGGTTTGGTCACATGTGAATTACTAGGATGGAGCCACCTCAGCAGCAGGAGCGATGTAGAGGTCAGTAAGCTGGGCTGAGTGGGGGACGGAGGGGGGTGAGTCTGGGACGCCAGAGTCACTGTCGAGCCCTCTTGAGGTGTCGTGGGCTAGTCGATGAAACACTGAGGACGGAAGAAGCCCACTTGAAGACCTTAGAGATGTCCCCTACTCGGCTCAATCCAGACGGTTGTGGTGCTGGTCCACTGGGGAGACCACAGTGTAGTTGCAGCCGTCGTGTGTGCTGACATGCCAAGTACACTGTAGCCGTTAACGCCGGACAGATGGAGAGTCACATCACCATATGGAAAGAAGTGTAAATGGATGGAGAAGCATAGTTTACTGTAAAGCTATGTTTTAGTTTGTGCTAATCTTGGCGACGGCTGAGTACAAATCAGTCTGAAGTTTTAACATCTAGTCTCGTGTAATGGAAACCATTAACATTGCCTGAACGCTTAAGCTGGCAAGACTTAAAAACACATGCAAATTATATATGTATATAACAATGCATTTAAATTAATTAAATTAATTAATCACAACTCGATGATGGTGAGATCAGATCATACCGACTGTTGTCAGACTCATACAAAAAACTCACTTGATTATTGCAATTAATGGCAAAATAATTAAATGTAAAAACTGATATTTCCTACTGACAAAATATATAAATAACCGACTTAAAGCTGTTTTTGGGAGGTGAAAATACACGATTTTTTTTGCACAGTAGTGTATATCTCATTATGATCTGAAATATATCTTTTTTTTCTCAGTATCATCAGCAGGAAGAGAAAGATAGAAGCATCTCCAGTATCCAGATGTGTGTCAGTGAAGACTAACAGACACATGATTCACCCCACTGATCTTTGTAATGAAGCCGTGCCCTTCGGCCCTGTGTGAGTATATTCGTGTGCACTTAAAGCTGCAGTCCGCAGTTTTTCCTCTTTGTCACCATCTCTGTTTGAAATCTGCAATTGTAGACATTTGCGGAATCATCAACTTTACGTGAGTTGTGCCTCGGTGTTTGAGGAGAGTGTGAGGCTGTCAGTCACCGCGACGGTGTGGATACTGGCATTCAGATTTACATATTATTCTTTTTGGAAGTATGACCAACATTATAGTTTTCAATGAAAACTAAAAATGTAAACTGAACAAGTAAGAAACATCCACTTTTGTTCTGGTTCTGACATTGCAGTAAATCGCGCTGATTAAATATAACAATTGCTTATCATATAATGTAAAACCATGCAAATTATACTTTGTTCTCAAATAGTTAATGTTAACAAAGTCAGCATTGCGTGACTACATGTAATGTCCTTCTGATATGAATCCTTGTTTTCGCATGTCCAGTTGCAGTCTCTTTTGTCTGTCTTTTTACAGCGGGTGAGTCTGTTGTCACTGGTGATTGTTGTTTGAACCTTTCTGGATTCGCCATCAAATTGATAAGTTTAATTATATCAAGTGCTGTGAGAAAAGGCTATAAATCTCCACCTCCAACATCCTCACACTCAATCTAGCCGAGACTCCTTTATGTGTACAGATGTGACGTAATGACTCAATATAGCCTACTAACCAAGACTCCTTTATGTGCACAGTTGTGACGGAATGACTCAAACACATGCTCGAATCTCCCGCAGAAATGCACCAGTACCACTGGAATTAAAAACATTATTACAAGCTTAACGCTTTGAACCAAGCTAAGAAGCAGAGAGTTTTGAACACTGTTATGTATTTTCTCAAAAATTTATTTTGGATAATTTTTAACCCAAAAAATCTACAGACTGCAGATACCCTTTGTTTATTTTAGTAGGGCTGGGTAAAAATATCGATTGCATTGCAATTTTTTGCTTCTCAAGTCAATATCGATTCATCAAATCCTATGAATCGATTCAGCCATCCAGGCCAGTGGCGGCGCTGTGGGCTACACTCTAGTGAGAGCGTTCAGCATTGTACAAGTCGCGCTTTAGCCCTTAGCAAAACAGCGCGATGACGGACAGCAGCTGCACTCCGTTCAAGCCTGATTCAAGACCGCACCGCCAACATTAAAAGCCGACGTTTGGGCTTTTAATGTTGGCCGGCATTTTGGATTCCACTGTAAGCCGGGAACTATGGAAGCTTGTTTCCGCCACAGAATGGAAAATAAAAAAGGTAATTGCGACTTTTTATCTCACAATTCTGACTTTTTTTTTCTCACAATTGGGAGTTTACCTCTCGCAATTCTGACTTTATTTCTCAGAATTGCAAGATATAAAGTCAGAATTGCGAGATATAAAGTCACAATTGGGTGATATAAAGTCAGAAATGCATGATATAAAGTCAGAAATGCATGATATAAAGTCAGAAATGCGTGATATAAAGTCAGAAATGCATGATATAAAGTCTATGAGATAAACTTCTGAGAGGGAAAAAGGTTAGTATTTTTTCCCCCTTAGTATTGGCCTGATAACTCGCAATAGGCTTTATGCACAACTTACTTCCGCATTCTCTGTAAAACAGGTCGAATCGCTTCCGGTCCAGGTCTTTTGTATGTTTTTCATGAAATTTTTTGCCGTTTTACTCAAGATAACTTAAAAGGAGTGAGCAAAGATTAGCATAAACAATATCCCTCACATGTGCAGATTAGTATTTAAACGTTTTATATTTTTTATTCTTCACAGTAACGTTTAGATATTTAAATGGAATAAAACGCCAATAACAAAGTGAACTAGTTAGGTTAGCTAATTATCTTAAATATCCATAGATATCGTAGTCGGTTCTTACGGCCGTTAACACTTTCTCTGACAAGCGGATGCGATGAGACCCGTTTTCCGGTTTGGTCACGTGACGCATGGCATAAAGCCTATTGACTCTGTGCACGAGAAAAATGCTAACTTCCGCCTTGAGGGCGGATGTTGGGTACTTCGGTTCCGGTTGCCGTTGTTTACATCCTACATCAGTGGACCGGCTATCTAAAGCTTAGCTATCTAAATATATTTGTCTAAAACTATGTTCGTTTGTTCATTGTCAAGTCAACCAACACAGTTTTCTCTCATATTTGGGTGGAGCCAGGCGCTGCTGCATTGTGAAAAGTAAACGATATTTCACATTTTGTCACCGCACCCAAGCAGTCGCTTTACCGAGTGGAGCGTTGCGTATCCATGACAACTAGAAGGAAGTTTTTAGGCTACTAATTATTTATTATATTATACCCTTTAACCAGGAGAAGCCCCTGGGTTTAGAACCTATTTTGCAAGGGAGACCTGTTTAGAAATATGTGTGAACAGCCTAATATGTGTTAAACAGCCTAACTTGATAACGAACAAACCAACGTCGGATACCTTTACTCCCTGTATGACATGTATAGTAGTTGTCAACACTGATCTATATCAGTGGTTGTCAACAACATAGCCTCTGAACATCATTAACAAAACAATGGCCAACACAAACTGTTCTGGAAAATGCACTTTCTAACGCATGATTTCACATTTTATAATGTATAGAGAGATATAACAGTTACCAAATCGCATAGCTTGAGCACGTAGCATGGCAACATTAAAGGGTTAGATCACCCAAAAATGAAAATTAAGTCATTAATTACTCACCCCCATGCTGTACCAACCCCGTAAGACCTTCGTTCATCTTCGGAACACAAATAAAGATATTTTTGATTGAATCTGAGAGCTAGATCAGTCCTAGATAGACTGCCTAAGGGACTGGCTCTTGACGGCCCATAAAGTCATTAAAGAAAAGGTTTAAATATCCCATGTGCCTACAGTGGCTCAATTATAAGTTTATCAAGCGACTAGACTACTTTTTGTGCGAAAAAAACATAAATAACGACTTTATTCCACTATTCTATTACTTCCTTATGGGCGCATGCGCGAGAACTGAGACGAGGACGTTCTCATTCGTCTACTTCTTGTTACCGGCTGCTCACCGCTTAGGAGTTTTACCACCACCTACCGTATAAGATGATGTGCTGATATAGCTGGAAGCGCAAAACCTTCTGTTTACAAGCAGAGGAAGATGCGCGCTGTGCACTTAAAAGCCTTTAATCTTCTCAAAAAACAACAGTGTTCCTTATAATCCGGAGCGCCTTATATATGGATCATTATTTTATACGGTAGGGGGCGGTAAAACTCCTAAGTGGTGAGCAGCCGGTAACAAGAAGTAGACGAATGAGAACGTCCTCGTCTCAGTTCTCGCGCATGCGCCCATAAGGAAGTAATAGAATAGTGGAATAAAGTCGTTATTTATGTTTTTTTCGCACAAAAAGTAGTCTCGTCGCTTGATAAACTTATAATTGAGCCACTGTAGGCACATGGAATATTTAAACCTTTTCTTTAATGACTTTATGGGCCGTCAAGAGCCAGTCCCTTAGGAAGCCAATGGAAGAGTGATACAGCTCTCAGATTAAATCAAAAATATCTTTATTTGTGTTCCGAAGATGAACGAAGGTCTTACGGGGTTGGAACAGCATGGGGGTGAGTAATTAATGACTTAATTTTCATTTTTGGGTGAACTAACCCTTTAATGTCCGAGTGATTCCACGTGTACCGCGTATGTACACGATGTCAAATGTCCGAGCGAAACAAAACAAAATGTAGATCTACATCTGGGGAGCGATATTTATTTTTTCCTAGGATGGTAGGAGTGACGGGTAGGTTGGGGTTGAGGTAGGTCATATGCTATATATATATATATACACTGTGTATATATATATATATATATATATATATATACAATAATAACGTTAAGTCAACGGTATTCATAAACACGCTGAAAAGAGATAATGCGTGTTGATAGCATGCCAAAAATACGTGATACGTGTCATACATACGCAATTTCATGAGATCAGTCTGAGCATGGATGTTGTTGTGACTTAACGTTCCCTTCTAAATGATGCAAATACTGAGAAATGTAATATTTAAACCCCTTCTCTCTTGCTCTGGGGAGCTGGAGGAAAATCATTAGCCAGTCGATGAACATAATCGACTGTAATATTCGACAAATGTTCAAGACATCTGGAGAAACATATGAAGAGTTCAGATGCAAAAGCCTCTAAATGCCATTTGAAATTTTCTTCTTTAATGATGATTTTTATCAAACTTGTACATTTAAGTTCAGTAATTTCACTTAACAATTAATAGGTAATTATCATTGCCATTTAAGTGAAATCACTGAACTTAAATATACAAGCTTGATAAAAATGATCATTCTAGAAGAAATTTTGAATGGCACTTAGAGGCTTTTGCATCTGAACTCTTGATATCCTCTACGTCGTCCATCAGGCTAACGGAAACTTTTTTTTTTATTATTTATTTATTTATTTATTTATTTAATATGGACATAGCAATAACATTGGACGAACCAGATGCATTGTTTAAAGTGTAATAGCACATGTGCTAATTTTCAACACCTGTCCATAGGGGCTTTTACTACAGATAAAAACACATTATAAAACAAGACAAAGATCATTTACACATGGGAACAACTTTGGCCCGATTTCAGCCACTGTTTAAGGTCTCTGGTGAAGATGTTAATATTCCTCTGCAGTTTGAGTCCAATTGGGAGAGAATTCCATAGTGTAGCCCCTCTGAAGGAGAAGCTAGACTGACCAAAAGATTTTCTAAACTTCGGTATCACACAATCCCCACTAACTGAGGCTCTGGTGGAAGGTCTTAAAGAGCCCTGACGCCTCTCTATGAGGCCAGAGAACAGTGGTGACATACAGTTGTTCAAACATTTAAAAGTCAATTTCAAAATACTAAAATTTACAAAGTTTTCAAAAGTAAAAAGCTTATGCTTCTTTATAATATTACAATGATGGTATATCATGGGTTTTTTGTCAAATATCTTAATTGCCTGTTTGTATAGAGAAATAACTGGTTTCAGAGTGGACGCTGATGTCTGTGACCATGCAGTAATACAATATGAGAAATGTGAAAAAACCATTGCATGCATAAACAATAAAGCCGCATGATGTGGCAACTCTCTTCTAATGAAACGAAAGCAGTTTAGATTTGATTTAACTTTCCTGCAAACATGATTTACATGACTTTGAAACTTCAGGTGTCTATCCAAGATTATGCCCAAGTATTTCGTTTCATTAACCTCAGAGATGGGTTCATGGTCTAAATGAACTTCAAAGATGCTGTCAGGAGACCTCCGGTTGATAGAAAAACACATGGAAAAGGTTTTCTGAACAAAGTTAAATGGGACAATTGAAGCCATTTCGAGATGTTATGTAAAGCCTCTGTTAACTGCTGCCCAACCATTGCGGTTGTTTTAGCTGACACATGGATAACGGTGTCGTCAGCATAAAGCTGACAGTTTACACCTTGACAACAATCTGGGAGATCATTTATATACATTGAAAACAATATCGGTCCTAAAACTGACCCTTGGGGAACTCCTAAGTCATTTGAACTCAGGTTGGATTTAACAGTCCCTACTTTCACACATTGTTCTCTACCCTCCAGGTAGGACTTAAACCATAACAGAGCAGTATTAGAAAATTGAAATTGCTGCAATTTCTGCAATAAAATACAGTGGTCTACTGTGTCGAAGGCCTTCTTCAGATCTAAGAACACAGCGCCTACCACATTCCCTTTATCCAATGAACCTTTGATCTGTTCCAACAAAAAGCAATTGGCGGTTTCTGTGCTGTGTTTTTTTTCTAAACCCAAACTGCTGAGGATTCAACAATTGGTTATTGTCCAGATGTTCTATTAATTGCTCCGCCACAATTTTTTCCAACACTTTGGAAACAACAGGGAGAATGGAAATAGGCCTGTAGTTGCAGGCTTTATCTTTGTCGCCTGACTTATAAATTGGAGTAATTACAGCAATCTTCCAGCTCTGTGGGAAAGTATTTGTTTGTATTGACAAGTTAACAAGGTGAGTGATGGGATCAAGTAAGCTGCTTAGGTGGTTTTTAATTAGAGCTACATTAAGATTATGCATGTCTCTTGATGTAGAATCTTTCATTTTGACAATAGTTTTCTTTACTTCGTCATGCGAAACTCCTCTGATTTTGAAAGAATTTATACTGCTAAACTGAACTTTGTTCTCAGAAGGTAATCTGCCCTTAAAAGTTTTCTCCAGATCATAAACTGATTCGACAAAAAAATTGTTTAACTCGTTAGCAATTAACTGGCTGTCATTAACGTAATCATCATCAATTTTAAGGCAATCTATCATTTGATGGTTTTTCTTATTATGATTTGTCAATTTGTTTATATGATGCCATAATTTGGAACTATTTCCATTTGCTTCTTCTATCATTTGTATAAAATATTTTGTTTTTGCTTTGCGCAGCTCACTTATAACTTTATTTCTGAGACCAGTGAAAATTAGATGGTCAGTATTATTCCTAGATTTTAAAAACTTTTTAAGTGCAAGGTCACGATTTTTAGCCTTTAACCGAATATCGTTGTTAAACCACGGAAGAGAATACTTTCTTGGTTTTCTTGTCCAGGTTTTTGTATACTTATTTATTACATCATTAATTTTATTGACAAACTTAGATGCACTCAGATTTAAATCAGTCTCTGTGATAATACTATTCCAGTTAATTTGGTTTAACTCATTTTCAAAGGAATTAATTTTTGCTTTAGGAATACCTGTTTTCATTTTATTCTCTGCTTTATTATGGTTAATGAACCGCTTTTTAGTTAACTTTCTGACAACTAATGTCATGTTATGATCGGTAAGCCCTGTAATTAAGTTATAAGTTTTAGTTATTCTTTCTGGTCTATTTACGAAAATTAAATCAATTAATGTTGCGCTGTGTCTGGTAATTCTAGTAGGTGTGTTTATCATTTGTTTATATTTAAACTTATCCATCAATGCTTTCAGCTTTGTTCTGTTGTTGTTTTTCTCCTGCCAGTTTATATTGATATCACCCATAATTATACATTCAGTACGATTGTCAATATTCATTAGAAGACTCTTAAAATCATCATAAAAATTTGCTCTATGTGAAGGAGGATTATAAATGACAATTAATTTAAATTTCATTGTTGGAGACAAAATTACATTTAGCCCCAGGCATTCCAGTTTCCCATCACATTTGACTTGCTCACACTTAAATGTTTCTTTCATGTACACTAGCACCCCCCCACCCCTTCCTATGTCCCTATCTCTCCTGTAACAATTGAAGCCAGGTATATTAATTAGGTCTGTGGGAGTGGATGGATTCAGCCAACTTTCAGTCACGCACAAGTAATCCAGGTTAGAGTCAGTCAACAAACTATTAATTTGATCTATTTTTGGTAGAATACTTCTTATATTAATGTGTCCTCCTAAAATCCCCTTTGGTTTTGTTTGGGGGTTCCAGATAATCTGTGCATGATTTACAGTTTGAAAGATCTTCAGCTCTTTCTGCTTGAGCGCTGCCCGATTTGGAGTTTTGGACCTTATGTGTTGCCGTCGTTGTTTGCATTCGTCATCTATTGAGTTACATGCGCCATGTAGATCGAGACTCACCGCCGCACCGTCCGAATCCGGGCCATAGTAGACACCCCAGCTAGACACCCCATATCGGTTTCGCAGCCGGAACTAGCATATGCTAACGTGCACATAGTCCATTGCTGTTAAGTGTGATCAGCTATTAAGTGTTATTGTTTACAAAATTATAATTAGAATATAATATTGCACTTTTTTGAGAATGCACATTTTGTGCTTCTGTTTACATTTCTTTTATAACTTGAATGTATAGGAATGAAGAAATATACTTTCTACTACTATAGTTACTTGCACTTTAGAGGTGTTGTTAAAGCACTGTACAGTGCTTGTCACAGTTGTGTTTGAATTCAACACATACAATATTGTACATTTTTATTCTGCTGAATAAATCATGACAGGAAACAAACATGCTGGGGTCAATTTGTTCTTTAACATTGGTAAAACTGCGCACATTACTTAAAAATATACTCAGGCACTTAATTACTTGTGTATTTACTTATTATTGAATCGATATCGAAGCTAATAAGTCTTTATTAAATCGAATTGAAATCGAATCGAATTGTGAAATACCTAACAATACCCAGCCCTATATTTTAGGAACGCTTTTAAACTTGGTTTAATTTACTTTATTAAAACAAAGTCACTTTCAAAGGGTCAACACAATTTAGTTGGATTAAATAAACTTTATTAGGTTTGTCAAACTAAATCTTTTTACATAATTCATCATAATTTAATTCATGTACTAAGGTATTTTAAATTTTTTATGTACTATTTAATTGAGTCAATTTACTATTATTTAATTGTCTTAGTTTGGTCCAACTTATATTGTTTTATTAATTTAATAATGTTTAATTAATCAGACTGATCTCATGAAATGGCCTTTGTATGACACGCCAATTCGTATTTCTGTTTTTGGTGTGCTATCAACATGCATAATCGGTTTTCAGCGTGTTTATCAATGCCGTTGACTTAACGTTACATTACTGGATATATAAATATATGACCTACCCCAACCGTCAGTGGGGTTAATAGCATTTATGAGTCTTCCCCCTACCATCCTAGGGAAAATAATATCGCTCTCCAGATGTAGATCTACATTTTGCTTTGTTTCTCTCAGACATTTAACGGCGTGTACATACACACGGAATCACTCGGACATTTAACGGCGTAGACATACATGCAAAAGATGACGGTTCGTTTCAGCGTGGACATACACGCGGATAGCTCAAAATGCATATAGATAACACGCCACTTGACTTGAAAGTGGCGTGTATGTTTACGCAAAAGTCATGATACCATGTTGAATTAATTGACTTATATTGGTCTAATTTCATTTTAGATCTAGTTTAACTGTAATGAAATTATGACATTTTTAGGAATTATGTAATGTTTATTACTTTAGAATTAAAAATACCGAACAAAAAAAGTGAACCATGGTAAAAAAAATAAAAGAAAACAAAAGTGGCCTGTTGTCAGTGGCCAATGGTTATATTGTAGTATTTAAAAAAAATTATAAGCACTAGTTTTCCATATATGGAAATGTATTTTGTGATATATTGCATTAAATGTTGTGGTATATTCCCATACATTTTTTGTTCTTTAAGGGGGAGACGTACAAATTGTACAATATTGAATGGGAACAGAACCTTGAGGAACTTTGTCATAAAATCAACTGGCCACAATAGATTTATTATGTGCAAAATTGGTTTGTTAAACAAAGGCTTCTTTATCATTTGGTTGTGGTATTATTTTTAATAATATTTTTTAATATTAAATATATTTACATATTTTCTCTATTTTGATACATGTCTTTTCTGTTTGTTTTAATGTGTTTTCAGTGGTGGGAGAGCTGACCGGATCAGAGATGTGTCCTGTCAGACCAGCTCATCCTCCTCCTGTCAGAAACACATCAGTCATCATGACACCCTGCAGCTCGATTCTCACCAACCAGTGCATGATGATCTGCAGAGAGTCAAAGACCAGCACAAAACCAGCATGAAGAACAGATATGAGAGGGTTTTTGAGGGAATCAAACTACAAGAGAATCAGACTCTCCTGAACAGGATTTACACACAGCTGTACATCATAGAGGGAGAGAGTGAAGGAGTGAATGAAGAACATGAGGTGCTACAGATGGAGAAAAGTTACAAGACCCTCCAAGACACTCCAATCCACTGCAATGACATCTTTGATCCTTCACCTGAACCAGGATATGAGGAGAAGAGAAGAGAGAAGAAAGACAAAATCAAGACTGTTCTTACTAAAGGCATCGCTGGAATCGGGAAAACCGTCTCTGTGCAGAAGTTCATTCTGGACTGGGCCGAGGGAAAAGCCAATCAGGATGTAGATTTCATGTTTGTGCTTCCATTTAGAGAGCTTAACTTGATTAAAGATCATCAGTACAGTCTTCACAGACTTCTGCTGGACTTTCATCCTGAACTTCGAGATCTGGACTCAGAGATGTATGATGAATGTACAGTTGTGTTGATCTTTGATGGTCTGGATGAAAGCAGATTGACACTGATGTTTTCAGACAGTGAGAAAGTTTCTGATGTGACTGAGTCTTCATCTGTGGGTGTGTTGATGTCAAACCTCATGAAAGGAGATCTGCTTCCCTCAGCTCTCATCTGGATCACCACCAGACCAGCAGCAGCCAATCAGATCCCCTCCAAATACATCAACCGTGTAACAGAAATTCAGGGATTCAATGACCCTCAGAAGGAGGAATATTTCAGGAAGAGAATCAGTGATGAGCATCAAGCCAGCAGAATCATCTCTCACATCAGAAGAGCAAGAAGCCTCCACATCATGTGTCACATACCCGTCTTCTGCTGGATCTCAGCCACTGTGCTTCAAAACATCCTGAAACAAGATCTCAGTGCAGAAATCCCTCAAACTCTGACTGAAATGTACATACACTTCCTCCTCATTCAAACTCATATGAGGAACCAGAAGTATGAAGAGAGAGATCCAGAGAAACTCCTGCAGTCCAACAGAGACGTGATTGTGAAACTTGCTGAACTGGCTTTCAATCAGCTGATGAAGGGCAATGTCATGTTCTATGAGGAGGACCTGATTGAGAGCGGCATAGACGTCACTGACGCCTCAGTGTATTCTGGGATTTGCACTGAGATCTTTAGGGAGGAATCTGTGATTTATCACAGGAAGGTTTACAGCTTTGTACATCTCAGCTTTCAGGAATTTTTTGCTGCACTGTATGTGTTTTTCTGCTATTTACACAAGAAGAGTGAAGTTATGAAAGAGTTCCTCACAGGAAAGTCCAGAACTCAGTCTGTAAATGTTCCTCTGGATGAGCTCCTGAAGGGAGTAATGAATAAAGCTTTGAAGAGTAAAAATGGACACCTGGATCTTTTACTTCGATTTCTTCATGGCATCTCACTGGAGTCCAACCAGAGACTCTTACAGGATGTGCTGATTCACACAGAGAACAACCTAGAGAGCATCAAGAAAATAATCCACAACCTCAAACGAGGTCAAAAAAACGATGTCAGTCCTGAAAGATGGATGAATCTGTCACACTGCTTGATTGAGATGAAGGATCATTCTGTTGTTGAAGACATGCAGGCATTTTTAAACTCTGAAACAAAAACAAAAAGTCTCTCTCTTGCACAATGCTCAACTTTGGCGAACATGATCCTGATGTCAGAGGAGGTGATGGATGAGTTAGACTTCATGAAGTACAAATTTAAATCAAAAGAGGGTAAATGGAGACTGGTACCTGCTGTGAGGAACTGCAGAAAAGCTCTGTGAGTGTGAAAATATAAAAATCTGCAGGAACAAATGCCATTGTCCTATATGAGATATGCTTTACCTTATGAGTTATTTTGAACCTTAATATACAGTAAATGCATATAATTTAACACTTGCCCCTTTAGATGCTCTAACAGAAACCTTTTGCTGTTTAATGCGTTTGATACATATTTTCATCAGTGCATAACTTACATTTCACAGGTATATTCTCCATATGTAAATGTTGGAAGGTCAAAAATATTTCCATTTTGTTATCAGGAGTGGACAAACTTAATGCAATCAAGTCTTCAGTAAACTTTAGAGACTTCAGTGAACAAGTGCTGCTGCACGCCAAACAGACATACTGTAGCATAACAGAATAGGAGCGCCATCATTATGACTGAAATATATATTTTTCTATAATATTTTTTGTTGGAAATTAAATGTGCTAAATGTAGAACTGTAAACTACAAGACTACAAGTAAATTTATTTTTATAATATAAGTAACTGTAAAGTGACTATTGTAATGGGGTAATCATATACAGGCTAATATACTAAGCTCAGATAAGTAAATGTGTGCCTCTTATCAGTTACTGTTTAATTTGTGCTTTTATTATTTATTTGCAGTGAATTAAGCTTCAGTTTAAAAAAAAACATTTTGGTTTTTAGATTATAATGTTGTTGTTACAATGTTAGAATTATTATTATTATTATTTTTTGCACAATGTACAGTATGTATATATTGCATAGCCTACATGGTTACAGTAACTTTTTTATAGCAACATGTAAATTTTATTGTTTTCAAAGGCCAGGATATGAAATAACTTTTTATTTTATTTAAACATTTCTTTAAAAAGTAGAAAATACCCAAATATATATTTATATTGTATATAACCATTCAGCCAAAAAAAAAAGAAGAAAAATGAAAAACAGAGATAAGATTGTTTTGTCTATGTTGTTTGAACATAATTTCTAAGAATTAGTTATTAGTTTTAATGAGTAATTCATGGATTTGTATTCACTAGCATAATACTGTACAAATTGTACTGTACATACATTTTCAACCAAATTAATACTATTAGTTCTCCTTTTTCAGATTAACAGCCTGTAATCTCACAGATCAGCACTGTGAAATTGTGGCTTCAGCTCTACAATCATCAAACTCCCCCCTGAGAGAGCTGGACCTGAGTCACAATCACCTGCAGGATTCAGGAGTGAAGCTGCTCTGTACGGGACTGAAGAGTCTGAACTGTCAACTCAACATACTGAGGTTTGACCTATACATGTATTCATTCAATATGTTAATGTTCAAGTACAGTTCCCTGTCTAGAATTTTAAAGAAGAAATATGAGGTATTCCACTTTGACAAAACAAGTGTCCCACATTAACAGTATTGCCTGAAAGTAATTTTCTTCAGAAGACATATTTTAATGTTCTTCTTCCCAGTATTAAATTGTTTTTCTTTTTAATTTTTAATTATATAATTATATATATATATATAGCATAGCCTACATGGTTACATTAACTATTGTTTTCATAGCCTTCAACATGAACATAGTTTGTGGGACAAAATTTGGCAGGATATGAAATAACTTTTTATTTTATTTAAAAATTTCTTTAAAAAGTAGAAAATACCCAAATATTTATTTGTATTGTATATAACCATTCAGCCAAAAAAAGAAAAAAGAAAGACAGAGATAAGATAGTTTTGTCTATGTTTCCCAGCCCTATGAACATAATTTCTAATAATTAGTTATTAGTTTTAATGAGTAATTTAGGAATGTGTGTTCACAAACAATACTGTACAAATTGTACTGTGCATACATTTTCAACCAAATTAATACTATTAGTTCTCCTTTTTCAGATTTACAGGCTGTAATCTCACTGATCAGCACTGTGAAATTGTGGCTTCAGCTCTACAATCCCCAAACTCCCCCCTGAGAGAGCTGGACCTGAGTTACAATGACCTGCAGGATTCAGGAGTGAAGCTGCTCTGTACGGGACTTAAGAGTCCAAACTGTCAACTCAACATACTGAGGTTTGACCTATACATTTATTCATTCAATATGTTTAATATTTAAGTACACTTCCCTGTCTAGAATTTTTAAGTAGAAATATGAAGCATTCCACTTTGGCAAAACAAGTGTCCCACATTAACAGTATTGCCTGAAGCAATTGGGGTTCCCTATCGAGGGAACTCAACACTGCGTCGATAAAATCGACTCTTTGGGGACGCTCCCTAAGCGTGCGCCTCTGAAGTATGAATGAAACTAATCCAATCCTGATTGGTGTTGCGTCGTGACGTAACATGTGACGGCATACCCGGAAGTATAAAAGTGACGCTGTCACAACACACACTAGCTTTCGCTCTTCAGCAAGCGCTTTATGTTGAAACTGTCTGTCTTATTTGGTGTTGTTTGTCTTATTATTGAAAGAAAGTATGGCCAGTGAACAATTCAAGAGGTGTGTGCATCCCTGCCCTCGTTTCATCACGGGTGGGGACGCACACTCTCTATGTGTGTATTGTTTGGGAGTGCAGCACGCACGGGCAGCTCTCGAGGGGGCTGCTTGTGAAATGTGTGAGGCTTTGCCTATTAGAGTGCTGCGCTCCCGGCTGGCGTGCTTTGACGAGCACGGTCAGGCTCGCGTTCCCCAGGGTTCCGGTCCCGCATATGTCGAGGCGATGCGGCGACTGAGATCCTGGGGTTCGCAGCGGGATCTGGCGGAGGAGAGTGAGAATGCTGAGGCATTTTCTCGCTCGCCATCGGCTGGTCCCGCAGCCTCTGAGAGTGGTGTGGGAGCCCGCGCTGCGGTTTCTCCTACCCGCGATCAGGTCCCGGTGCTTGAGCTGTCTACTTCTGAGGAAGGGGACGTGCTCAGCATCGATGCGGACGACCGTGATCTCAGCACGCCATCACGCGGCCTGGGTTATGAGGAGCTGGTGGACGTTGTGACACGCGCTGTGGCCAGACTAAACATCAGCTGGCCACAACATGAGCAGGAAACGCAAGTCACCAGTAAAATGGACGAGCGTTACCTGCAGCGCAGGTCACAGCCTCACCGCCGGGGTCTGCCGTTTTTCCCTGATCTCCATAAAGAGATCTCGAGAACGTGGGAAAGACCGCATTCGTCCCGTATTTCGAGTCCCAATGTAATAGATTACAGCAATGTTATGGGGGCTCGAGATATGGGATATGGGAAGATGCCGAAGGTGGAGGAGGCTTTAGCGAGCTATCTCTCTCCCGAATCGGCGTCTTCCCTAAAGACCCCGGTGTTGCCTAGTAAGCCCTGCAGAGAGACATCTGCATTGGTGGGCAGGGCTTACATGGCGGCGGGTCGGGCTGGTTCGTGTCTGCACTCAATGGCGATTTTGCAGGCATACCAGGCCGACCTCCTGAAAGATTTGGATGAGGGGGAGGGGCCTACTCCTGAAGATGTCGCGGAGTTGAGGAAGGCCGCAGATTTGTCTCTCCGGGCCACTAGGGAAGCGGCCAGCGCTATTGGCCGCTCTATGGCGGCCATGGTGGCCACGGAGAGGCATCTGTGGCTGAACTTATCCGGTATTAAAGAAAAGGATAGGTCCTTCCTGCTGGATGCGCCGCTTTCGGCTTCTGGCCTGTTCGGCGACGCCGTTAATTCGGTTGTCGACAGGTTTCAGGAGTCGAGAAAACAATCTGCGGCGTTCCAGCAGTACCTCCCCCGGAAAGCGAAGGCCAAATCTAGTAGGGGGGGGCAAAGCAATCAGCCCCAGCCATCAGCCAGCTCCTCCCACAGGGGAGGTCCTAGCCAAGGCAGGACTTCAGAGGGCTGCCCCCTCCGCAGTGAGACAACCGAGGTTGTTCTCACAACGGGGCCCTCTAGGAAAAGATGCAGGTCCGCCGTTAACAGCGCTTCGGGCCGCATCAATTTCCAGCGAAAAGACACCAGAGGCCAGCCTCGAGAGGCTGGTACCCTTAGCAGATTTTGTAGAGGGATGGTATCATCTTCCCAACATATCTCCATGGGTCCTGCAGATAATACGAGTTGGGTACAGACTGCAGTTCGCGCACCGCCCCCCCAAGTTCTCTGGGGTGGTGCTCACTGCGGTGGTCCCAGAGCAGGCTCAGGTGTTGGAACAAGAAGTACAGACTCTGCTGTCGAAAGGAGCCATAGAACGTGTTCTTCCGGTAGACAGGGAGTCCGGGTTTTACAGCCGGTACTTTATAGTTCCAAAGAAGGATGGGGGGTTAAGGCCAATTTTGGATCTCAGGGTGTTGAACCGGTCTCTGAGAAGGTTCAAATTCAGAATGTTGACCATTCCAACAATCGTGAGTCAAATCAGATCCGAGGACTGGTTTGTCACGATAGATCTGAAAGACGCCTATTTTCACATCTCCATCCTTCCTTGTCACAGGAGGTACCTGAGGTTCGCTTTCGGGGGCGAAGCATACCAATATCGGGTTCTTCCGTTCGGCCTAGCACTCTCTCCCCGCACATTTACCAAGTGTATGGACGTGGCCCTTGCTCCACTGAGACTTCAGGGGATTCGCGTATTGAATTATCTCGACGACTGGCTTATTTTGGCCCAGTCTCGGGAGATGGCAGTTCGGCATCGAGATGTCGTCCTTGGCCATATTCAAAAATTGGGGTTAAGACTCAATTTGAAGAAGAGTGTGCTAGAACCGTCCCAGGGCACGACCTTTTTGGGAGTCGTGTGGAACTCGATTACAATGCAGGCACGTATGTCTCCCGCACGTATCGAGTCAATTCTGGCGATGGTGTCCAGGGTGAGGCTAGGTCAGGCCGTCACTGTGAAACACTTTCAAAGGATGCTGGGCCTCATGGCAGCGGCATCCAACATTATTCCTCTGGGCCTCCTTCACATGAGGCCCCTCCAGTGGTGGTTGAAGACCAAGGGGTTCTCACCCAAAGGAAATCCGTTCCGTATGATCAGAGTAACGCGCAAGTGCCTTCAGTCTCTGCAAATATGGAAGAAGCCTTGGTTCCTATCCCAAGGGCCAGTGTTGGGGGGGTCATGTCGCCGGGAAACCGTTTCGACAGACGCCTCCCTTACGGGCTGGGGCGCGGTCATGGACGGCCGCTTTACCAGGGGTCTGTGGCAGGACCATCATCGCACTTGGCATATAAATTGCCTGGAGATGATGGCGGTATTCAAGGCTTTGAGGAGCTTCCTCCCAGACATCGAGGGTCGCCACGTCCTTATACGGACAGACAATACGTCAGTGGTGGCCTATCTGAACCGACAGGGGGGACTCAGATCGCGCCCTCTGTGCAAACTGGCGCATCAGATTATCCTTTGGTCCCAGGGAAAGATATTGTCAATAAGGGCAATGTATATCCCAGGGGTTCAGAATCGGGGAGCAGACATCCTGTCGAGGCAGGGGCTGAGGCCCGGGGAATGGAGACTTCATCCGGATGTGGTGAAGTCGATATGGGAGAGGTTCGGACCGATGGAAGTGGATCTGTTTGCGTCTCGAGAGACGTCCCACTGTCCACTTTGGTTCTCCCTCTCACATCCAGCCCCACTGGGGTTGGATGCCATGGTACAGGCTTGGCCGAGGCTTCGCCTGTATGCTTTCCCCCCGATCGCTCTGCTCCCAGGGGTCCTGGAGAGGGTCCGTCAAGAGGGCATCAGTCTACTTCTGGTTGCCCCGAGATGGCCGACACGAGTATGGTTCTCGGATATAATATCACTCCTCATAGCTCCGCCATGGCCGATTCCTCTGAGGAGGGATCTATTGTCTCAGGCGGAGGGCACAATCTTCCACCCTCGCCCAGAGTTGTGGAAGCTGTGGGTCTGGCCTCTGAGGGGGTTCAGTACCTAAATGCTGGCTTATCAGCTGAGGTGGTTGAAACCATACTTAGCTCTAGGGCCCCATCTACCAGGAGATTATATGGCCTCAAGTGGAAGGTGTTTCACACTTGGTGTGGAGAACGAAGGTTGGATCCAGTAAACTGCCCAGTGGCTTCAGTTCTGGAATTCCTTCAGGATCGTTTCTCTGCGGGTCTCTCCCCGTCCACTCTTAAGGTGTACGTGGCTGCCGTTTCGGCTTTCCACGCGCCAGTAGATGGTGGACCTCTGGGGAGGCACCAGTTGGTCATTAGGTTTCTCCGTGGTGCTTGGAGGATGAGGCCGGCGATCAGGTCCAGGGTGCCTGCCTGGGATCTGGCAATAGTTCTGGAAGGGTTGTCCCTCGCTCCCTTCGAACCTTTAGAGTCGGCTTCGCCTAAGGACTTAACGTTGAAAATGGTCTTTCTCTTAGCGATTACCTCTCTTTAGAGGGTGGGAGATCTCCAGGCCCTGGCGGTAACGCCAGCTTGCTTGGAGTTTGCCCCTGGCAAAGTAAAGGCCTTTTTGCACCCGAGTCCGGGCTACGTGCCTAAAGTTCCTTCGAGTACGGCTCGCTCTGTAGTCCTTCAGGCATTCCATCCTCCACCTCATGTGTCGGCGGGAGAAGAGAGGCTTCACTTGCTCTGCCCCGTCAGAGCTTTGAGTGTATACTTGGAAAAGTCTGCTTCTTGGAGAAGATCTGACCAGTTGTTAGTATGCTTTGGGTCACCTAAGAGGGGGCTCCCGGCGACCAAACAAACTATAAGTAACTGGATTGTCCAGGCTATTACTGAGGCTTACAAGGTGCGTGGGGTTCCTTCACCTTTGGCCTTAAGGGCTCACTCGACTAGAGGCATGGCTTCCTCTAGGGCCCTTCTGTCGGGAGTACCTCTGCAGGAGATTTGTGAGGCAGCCGGCTGGGCTACCCCGCATACTTTCATCAGGTTTTACAGTCTCAGCCTTCCCAGTACGCCCGGTGCACACGTACTCGGCCCTTGCTGAGTGCCTAATCAGTTTCACTCTGGGGCGGGTCTGTTCGGTGCGTGGCCTAGTGGGTACTCGTTCCCCAAAGAGTCGATTTTATCGACGCAGTGTTGAGTTCCCTCGATAGGGAACGTCTCGGGTTATGACTATAACCCTTGTTCCCTGAGAAGGGAACGAGACACTGCGTCGTGTTGCCACGCCCCCTTTTCAGACCCTTGAGCGTCTTGCTTCATCGCGAGGCTAGTGTGTGTTGTGACAGCGTCACTTTTATACTTCCGGGTATGCCGTCACATGTTACGTCACGACGCAACACCAATCAGGATTGGATTAGTTTCATTCATACTTCAGAGGCGCACGCTTAGGGAGCGTCCCCAAAGAGTCGATTTTATCGACGCAGTGTCTCGTTCCCTTCTCAGGGAACAAGGGTTATAGTCATAACCCGAGACGTTTCTTCAGAAGACATCTTTTAATGTTCTTCCCAGTATCAAATTGTTTTTTTTAATTGTTTTAATTTTCGTTTTAATTATTTTTAAGATTCCAGATGGGCCCGAATGTTTAATGTAAACCACTGCTTTAATGGTGTAAAATATGTGAAAAATGTGTTTTTTGAACAATTCATTGTAAAAGCATATTCTAGTTGTAATGACTCACGGAACACGGAAGAATCCATTTGCAGCTTTATTAAACAGTGTCGTACAGGCAGGGTCAAAACGAGGCAGACAGAGCAATGCAGACAGAGCGAAGGGATAATCCAGATAACAGGCAGAGTTCAGGGCAGGTAGCAATAATCACAATCCAAAGACAGTCCAAGATCAGGCCAGGCAGATATCACTTGTAGAATGGTCAAACAGTCCAAAGTCAAAACCAGAAAACCAGAGACAGGAATAAACGCTCAGAAATGATCACCGGGGCAAATCAAGACTTCGCAAGGATGTGTGTGTGAAGGTGGCTTTTATGTGTGTGTGCTGATGTGGTGCAGGTGTGTGATGCAATCAGTCCCAGGTAAGAGGTATGATGGGAATTTGAGTTTATGTCCAATGATCAATACTCCGGTGAAGGCTCCCTCTGGTGGCGGAGAGGAGGCGGAGCGGGAGCCTCCACTGTAACACTAGTACACCCCAAAACAAAAACAAGACTTTGTAAAAGGGCATAATATGACCCTTTTAAAGTGAAAATTATTATACTGTGATGTATATTGTTATTATGAAATAAAATTACTCTTATCGTGATATAAGATTTTTTTCAGGTTGTATAGACCTAATTAATAAATTAATATTTAATTATAATCTGTTTTGATTAAGTATTAATATAAAATTGAGCTAATTGTAATCTGTCTGTAAAATAGTCTACATATGCAATTAATTATAATCCTTTGTGGTTAATTCACCTTTGGCTAAGCCCCGCCCCCCTTAGTTATTGTTGCTACATCCGTCAAACTTCATCTGTGCTCTGCATGGCTTATGCTGTAACAGCTCTTCCTGTTGAAATGTTATCAAACTCTTATAAAGCAGCAAATAAAGTGTCCGACAGAAGTAGGCAAAAGGGGCTGCAATATGCGTTTGAAGGCTATATTCAAGACATACAGGTGAAACGCAAGAAACAACAAGGCATCCAAATAGAGGCAAAAGCATAACGTTACCGGTCACAGTCAAAAAATTAACCACCGCATTTCCTACTAATGGAGACGGAGGCTGGGACTAACAATATCAGGGAGCAACACTGTTCATGCAAAGCTGGGTAGGTCTCTATTCACTTCTATAATCGTTATTACAAAGCAAACGGACTACACGAGTATAACATTGTATTTATTAGCAGCGTGTGCTAGCGTATCAACAACCGGTATGAGAACCGAAATCATAACCTATAACATTATAAAACGGTCTAACTAGTATAACTTCACACCCACAGTAAGGTTAGAAGTAAAAAAGATGTGCTTGTTGATCTTTGAGGGGTTGATCTTTGACATCCACACAGTTTAATCCAAAGACGACACTTGTCAGGATTTTACTTCGGTTTTGGGAAGGGAAAAAACGGACACCCCCCTCCAACCTCTCTGGGAAACGCGTATCTGTGTTACAACTGCCCGAGGCACAACGTTTAACCATATTTTGGATAAAACTACGACGGTAATAGCCTGCCGAGACCAAAAATATGAGACGCCTGTGTTGAAAGTCAATGGAACGCAGTGAAAAAGTTTCGGAGTCTGTGTGGGAGCTCGTTCTTGGCTGCGCTGTGATTGGTCAATCTACATTCTAGGGCGTGGCTTAGCCAAAGGTGAATTGTCTAGGTATAATTGATAATAATAACTGAAAAGGAGTGGGGGGATAACAAGGTAGCTAGCTTGAAGCCAATGGGGCTGTCGGTAAGAACAGGTCCAGTCTAGTCACTCAGGTATCAATCAATTCTTTATTTGCCTTTGTGTGCGTGTGGTGTCTACAAAGGAACATAGGAATACACCATTTGTTACAATAAACAATATATGAGTTATCTAAATAACTAAGACCATGCCTAAACAGGAAATTAAACAAGCATAAGAATAAACACCTTTAAAGATAAATTTAAGGAATACAAAATGATACCAAGCATAAAACAAAAGGCACTTACATAGTCAATTACGCACACGCAGGAAAAGCAAAAAGGAGAAAAACTCAGTCCTCTGCACAGTACATCCATGTGTAAAAGTTACAAAGTTAGATGCTGTGGTCACAGGTGCAGTTAATAAAGCCAGATATAGAGTCCTGATTGGTTAAGAAGTCAGGTGATTGGAGCTAGAGTTAATATGCAGATTAATAGGCTAAGAGGGGGTGTGGCACATGCTTGGCACCTTGTAGATGAGGGACAAAACTTCTTAACAGCCGCCCCCAAATTTGTATAGCAAATTTGATCAGTCAGGGTGGTATATCAGGTAGGGCTGGAAGAGGGATGAGGCGAGCAACGGGCCTTGTATATGTCCTGTCCTTGACTTGTACATCAGCAACCCTACAACGACCATCCTTGCTAGGATGGAGGGCGATGACCTTACCCACTGACCATTGGGATCTGGGAAGTTGAGGATCTAGAATCAGTACAACTGTATTAGGTTGTAGGTTAGGATGGTCTGTGCGCCACTTCTGTCTGGACTGAAGAGAGGGAAGATAATTTTTAAGGAAATGGGCCCAAAAATTATCAGAAAGGATCTGACTGTGACGCCATTGACGGCGACTGTGTAGCTCAGAGTCTGGATATGTAACCAAAGGAAGGGAAGCATCATGCCGCCCCATAAGAAGCAAGTTAGGGGTCACAGGGTCAGGGTCAGCAATGTCAGATGACACATAGCCTATGGGCCTGGAATTTAAGATGCCTTCAATTTCAACCATGACTGTGCGTAGTACCTCCTCGCTGACAATTTGAGCACCTAAGGTAGTCTCCAGAGCAATTTTGATGGAGCGTATTTCACGCTCCCAGCTTCCACCAAAGTGAGGTGCGTGTGGAGGATTAAATTTGAAGGAAATCCTCTGCTTGGCCAGGGTTTCCTGAAGGTCAGGGGTTAGGGATTGATAGGCATCCAGTAGCTCTCCCTTGCCTCCAACGAAGTTGGTACCTCTGTCAGAGAGCAGCTCAAATGGTTTACCTCTGCGGGCAATAAAACGCCTGAGCGCCATCAAGAAAGAATCTGTATTCATGTGACTGAGTAGATCAAGATGCACGCACTTAGTCGTCAGACATTTGAAAATTATTCCCCACCTTTTCTCAGCTCGTCGGCCAATCTTGACTGTATAGGGCCCAAAACAATCCATCCCAGTAGAATAAAATGGAGGTTTGTGCAGGCGAAGGCGAGCGGGAGGAAGATCTGCCATTCGGGGAATAATGGGATGTGCTCGGAATTGCTGGCATTTTGGGCACCTATGCTGATATTTTCTGACTGCCTCACGACCCCTCAGGATCCAATACCGCCTCCTTAACTCTGCAAAAAGCCTTTCTGGCCCAGGATGTTGTAAGTGGTCATCACAATCCTTAATTATAAGCGTTGTAATTGGATGGGCAGGATCCAGGACTACTGGATGAACGGTGTCAGGGGATAGATCACTACTTTGCCGTAACCTCCCGCCTACTCGAATGAGCCCTGATGCTGGATCTAATTCTGGGGCAAGGGAGAGTAAACGACTTGAAAAGAGAAGGGGCCTTTGGTTTTCAAGGCAGGCTAAATCATCCCTGAAGGAATCCACCTGGGCTTGTCTCAGCATGGCGGTTTCTGCCTTATGGTAGTTTTCGGCTGATGGGGGCTTTGCCGCCCCATGAATGGATGCAGCCATGCAGTCAAGGAGATCTTGGAGGGTGGCAAATTGACTGGGGTCAGGGATGGAGGGGTATGGACTGAGGGATACAGTACCACAGAAGCTGGGCTTATGCCGCTCTTCGGCATCATCAGATGGATCTATTGCAGGGCTAGTGGGCCACAGTTCAAAGGATTGAAAAAGAAAGGCAGGTCCTTGGTTCCACCTACAGGGCCTGCTAAGTTCAGCAAGTTGCTTTCCTCTAGTTAGGTCGTCTGCTGGGTTGTTCTGAGAATCCACATAACACCACTCCTGGCCTTTAGTGAGCTCCTGAATCTTAGCTACCCTGGTTCCAACGAAAACTTTGTAACGGCAAGAGTCAGACTTGAGCCAATGGAGTACAGTGGTAGAGTCAGTCCATAGAACGGTCCTTCTGATATGGAAGGTGAGCTCTGTTTGGAGGAGATCAAATAGCTGGGCCCCTGTAAGAGCAGCACATAATTCAAGTCTCGGAATGGATAGTTGTTTTTTGGGAGCGACACGGGACCTCGCCATGAGGAAGGACACATACCCTTGTTGCTTACCATCTTCTGTGCGGATGTAGGCAACTGCACCATAGGACCTCTCTGATGCATCACAGAAGATGTGAAGTTCCTGACTGGCTAAGGAGGTATCTACTGAAGGAGGGGTGAGGCAGCGAGGCAGAGTGATAGTGGAGAGGTTAGAGAGTTCATTTTCCCAGGAAACCCAGGCTTCCAGGAGATCACGAGGGAGATTTGGGTCATCCCATTCTCGTGTCTTTCCCCATAAGTGCTGAACAATGATTTTTGGCCCTTGTTGTGTAAGGGAGGATATAGCCAAGGGGATCGTACTGGCTAGCAAGAACTCTGTAGATATGGCGCAAAGTTGGCATGGTAGGTTCAATGACTCTATGCCTGTATCCAAGGGTATCTGTATGGCAGTTCCAGAGGAGGCCTAGTGTAGACTCTGAGGGATCAAGGAAAGGATGGTGTGATAACCAGAGCTCCGTTTGTTCTGACCTAGCTTCAGGTGGTAGGTCAGAGATGACCTGAGGATCATTACTAGCCCATTGTCTGATTTCAAAACCACCAGTGGAGAGGGTAGAGCGCAGGCTATAAAGGAGATCTCTGGCTTCCTCTGGGGTCGTGAAACTCTGTAAACAGTTGTCCACGTAGAAGTTACTGTGTACAGAATGCTGAATACACTTGTCTGCCTGAGCATCTTTGATGATCCTCTGGAGAATGTAAATAGCACAGCAAGGGCTTGAGGTCGTGCCGAAGGGGAGAACTTGCCATTCATACACTGTTGGAGGAGCTTCACAGTCCAGGTCACGCCAGAGGAATCGCAGGAGAGGTTTATCCTGGGGTAATAGACGCACCTGGTGGAACATTGATTTAATGTCTCCACTGATAGCAGTCTTGTGCTGCCTAAAACGGAGTAGAACGCCAAGGAGTGAAGGCCCAAGGATTGGTCCAGGAAGTAACTGTGAATTCAGACTCTGATTTTGGTAGGAAAAGGAACAATCAAACACAATGCGATCTTTACCATTGTGTTGCACAATGTGGTGGGGTATGAACCAGGACTCAGGGGAATCTTCTATTTCAGAGGATGACAACCTCTTGACATACCCAGCATTGACCAATTTCTGGATCTCCTTGGTGTAAGTCTCTGCCTGTTGTGGGTTCTGAAGGAGTCGCCTTTCACAGCTACGGAGACGGGACATTACTGCCTTCCTGGGGGCCTTCAGAGGGGGCCAGGGGTCTACACGGAGTAGAGGTGCTGCATATCGTTGGGTGCCATCAATAGGTATTCTGATGGTTTGGGTCTCAAGCTGGTGCATTGCTTCTTGATCCTGTTTGGAACGAACCACATCTTTAATGCTTCTCTGAGGTAATGCATCAATCTGCCACAGCTTCTGGACATTATGGTGGATGTCATCAGGTGGGCATTTAAAGGAGATGTAGTGAGAACAAGTAGAAGAAAAGCTAGAGAGATCTCTTGCAGGGCCTTGCAGTGTCCAGCCGAGCCGGGTCTTGATCGCTACAGGGCTTCCAGGAGGGCCTTACTTGACAGGTTGTGTTGGTATGATAAGATGTGTGTGATCAGCCCCTAGAAGAACAAGGGGTCTTACTTTATTAAATTGTTTGAGAGGGAGCTGACGGAGGTGTGAGTAGCGCCGCTGGAGGATTTTCACTGGGTGAGAATGTTCTGACAAGGATAGCTGGTCAGCAGTGAAGGCTTGATTAATGACATAAGACTTCTTAGGATGGGCCTTAGGAATAAGGGTGAAGGATACAGAAGCTCCATTAAGAGTCTGGACATCCTGTCTCACAGTTCTCAGCTTTAGATTCTCAGATTTTCCCTTTAACTGAAGTGTTTGGGCAGCAGGGTGAAGGAGGATTGTTCTTTCGGACCCATCATCCAGTATGGCATAAGTGTCTAAGGATCTGTTGCCATTGTGCAAGGTCACTTCAACTACCTTCAGTAGTACTTTATTGCAGTCACTAGGGTGGTCAAGATATAGATTCTGCACTTGCCTCTGGTTAATGTTGCATAGGATGTGTAGATGTTTCCCGTTACACTGGCTGCAGCGTCCCTTCAGGTCACATTGGGTTGCAAAGTGATCTCGTAAACATCGCCAACAACGCCTCTGTTCCTTGATCCAGTTAGTTCTCTGGTCTCTGGTAAGCTGGAGGAAACCACCACATTTACTGACATGATGTTCAGTAGAATCACAGTAAGCGCATACTGGATAGCATTCAGGTATGCTGTTAGGATGAGGCTGAACAACTTTAGGTGAGGGAACTTGTACTCTGGAGGAATTCATATGAGAGGATGTTTTAATACCATGAAGTATGGTTGTACCCCTTAATGGGTGAGGAGGTGGAGGCCTCTGCCGGATAGGCTGACCGATAGGCTGAGATGATCTTTCTCTCCTGGGCTGGCAGCGGGCTTCTTGTTGTAGCCAGTTGGAAAAATCAAGGAGGTTATAGGAAAGGGGACCCGGTTTACTCAAACTCATACATCTCTTAAACTGACAGAACTGTTCATGGGGAAGCTTCTCTAGCAGTCGTTCAACATGTGAGCCACAGGTAAGCTCAGAGAGACCTTCAGGGCCCATGGACTGAAGGAGGCCCACTAATGCCTGCACTCTGAGGGAAAACTGGTCTAAGCCTCTACCATCACCTGTACGAATAACAGGGATCTCCATTATGGTTCGGAGCTCCTTCAGAGCAAGTTGTCTAGGTTGACCATAACGCTCATCTAGTGCTCGTACAGCTTGAGTGTAAGGATCTGGAGCATAAGCATAAGCCAAAGCAAGTCTCCTCGCCTGATCTACCTTCAGATGATCCAACAGGATGTGATATTTATATTGCTCCGATTCTCTTGGATCTAACAAGTTGGATAGGGCCATCTTTAACATCATGTATTGGCATTCGTCCTCTCTTGTGAGATCAGGGAAAGAAGGGCCTTCTATCTTCCTATGGTGGAACTTCTGGAGGCCAACAGGAGGAACTAGCTGGTTTAGAGGGGAAACCGATGTCAGGTGGTGTGGTTGCATATTAAGAGGCTGGTATGCCGGCTGGGCAGAATGGGATAAAACAGAAGGCAAAGGTTGACTTGGCAGTGTATAGGCTGGTTGCATGGGGTTATATGAGGCTGGAACTTGGTATCTGGCAGGAAACAGACCACAGCCAGGATGCATGCTCTGCAAGGACTGTGGTATAGGCTGGATAAGAGGGGCATGGCTTACAGGAGGAGGTGATGGAAGTGGTGACTGAAGTGGAATAGGAGGGGGCCTATGCTCCTCCATAGTCTGATGGGCTTGTGGTGATTGAGGTGCTTGAAGATCATCAGGGCAAGGGGATAGCAAGTGAGACCGTGAGGAGTGGGTGCTGCTCCTAAGCATGTACTGCTGGATTAATCTACCCTGATTTCTCACCTCTTCTACCACTTGCTGTAGGAGTGCAGTCTGAGTATCAGGCATGGGTTCTATAGGAGAGGCAGATAGGTGTTCAACATCAGGGGTTTGCATTCTCTCAGCTAGGACAGGTGAGCCAGGGTGTGGAATATTCTCCTGAATGTCGTCCTCTCCCTCCATGGGCAATTCCAACTCCTCTGGCTCTTCCTCTGACTCGTCCGCTTTCCAAGGTTGATAATGAGGACCAGTACCAGAACTATATGCAGGACGAAGCAGTTGTTGCTCTGGTGGTTCTGCTGTAGGTTGTGCTGGCTGATGATATTGCAGGATGAAATCATCATACCGTGCGGGGAGCCGGGCTTGGCGGCGTGGGCGTTCAGGCTGAGACAATGAGGGCAGGGAGTGACTAGACATATCCACCGATCATCAATGGGCTCCGGCTCGAAGGACCATGAAAAGGAGTGGGGGGATAACAAGGTAGCTAGCTTGAAGCCAATGGGGCTGTCGGTAAGAACTAGGGATGCACCGAAATGAAAATTCTTGGCCGAAACCGAAAACCGAAAAAGAGGAAACCAAGGCCGAAAACCGAAAACCGAAACACCGAAAGAAATTATGCCAATTATCAGTATCATTGCATTTATGGCTATGACTGTGTACAAACGTTACTAAAATCAAGGCATTGCAATTGCATAAATTAATATAAAATTTTCAAAGAATAAATCAATTACAAATTATGCAAATATTTATTTAGCACAATGCACAGTATAAAATAAAATTCAAAGTAAAATGTTTTTGACCCCACTCATGTGTACATTAAATAATAATCTAATGGCCTGCAGAAAGGTTTTAAAATTAAATGTTCTCTCATAAAAACAAAGCCGAGTGCGAACTTCTTCTCATCACACCAGCACCCTTTGCACGTTTAAATTAGTTTCTTACATTTTAAAAATTTAGCATACAATAGCATAAAAAGCCTTTTAAAATGAACAAAGGTCCATGATTAATACAAATGTACATGAAACTTAACGAAACATGTTTAGTGAATGTAGAAAATATTTAAGAGAGCATTAATTTAGTTCTATACATACATGTTCCCATATATATTTTTTTGTAATGTCACACAAGTAATAATCTCAGAGTTTACTGGGTTTTACATGATTATTCTTCTTCTCACCGATTCCTAATGGTTAGAGGACAGTTACTTGAGTCGTCCCCTGTCGTTTCAAGGAATAGTACGACGGAGAGCGGGTCCAGTATTTATAAAGTGTTTATAAACGCCTCGACCGTTTGGAGCGGTGTGCGCGCTGTCTGAGGAGACTCGCGCATACTTTCGCCTACCTCCGCAGCGCGAGTCTCCACAGTTTATACTTGACCCGCTCGCATCCGGAGTCGTTGTCATGGCGGCGCGCATTGTTTAGAGCAGATATAGGTGGATAAACAAGGCTTCCGTCTCCTCGCGGGTTCAGATTCACTGAAATACGTCCGCACCGCAAACATGTTGCTTCAGACAAGCACGTGCAGGTCGCGGTTTCTGTTTGCGTCATCAAAACATTTCGGCCGTATTGTTTCGGTGATAAAAGTCTTTCGGCCGAAAACCGAAAATGCACTTTTGGGCCATTTTCGGCCGAAAATTTTCGGTGGCCGAATATTCGGTGCATCCCTAGTAAGAACAGGTCCAGTCTAGTCACTCAGGTATCAATCAATTCTTTATTTGCCTTTGTGTGCGTGTGGTGTCTACAAAGGAACATAGGAATACACCATTTGTTACAATAAACAATATATGAGTTATCTAAATAACTAAGACCATGCCTAAACAGGAAATTAAACAAGCATAAGAATAAACACCTTTAAAGATAAATTTAAGGAATACAAAATGATACCAAGCATAAAACAAAAGGCACTTACATAGTCAATTACGCACACGCAGGAAAAGCAAAAAGGAGAAAAACTCAGTCCTCTGCACAGTACATCCATGTGTAAAAGTTACAAAGTTAGATGCTGTGGTCACAGGTGCAGTTAATAAAGCCAGATATAGAGTCCTGATTGGTTAAGAAGTCAGGTGATTGGAGCTAGAGTTAATATGCAGATTAATAGGCTAAGAGGGGGTGTGGCACATGCTTGGCACCTTGTAGATGAGGGACAAAACTTCTTAACAATAACCGATAATTAAATCACAACCTTATCACATAAGAATATTATGCTAATATGCTATATGTAGAACTTGTACATGTAGAAGTAAATGTATTTGTATAATATAAATTACTGTAAAGTGACTATTGTAATGGAGTAATCATATGTAGGCTATTATAATTACTCAGATAGTAGAAGCTCAGACGAGTAAATGTGTGCCTCTTAACAGTAACCATATAGTCTATACTTTCTTTTATTTATTTTTTTTATTTTTTTGCAGAATAAATGTGGGTAACACTTTATTTGAAGGGGTGTGCATAAGACTGACATGACACTGTCATAAACATGAAGGAGTCTTTATGAATGTTTATGACTTTTGTCATTAAGTGTCATTCGGTAAATTATGACACTTTTAATGCAAAGTTGACATTGTTTAAAATGCCTTTGTTATGACAACTTGAGATTAACATAGACAAAAAATGTCTTTGTTATAACAACTTGACATTAACCAAGAAATCATAACCTGTCACAAATATGTCATAAAAGGTCTAATTATCAAACTTGAAGAAGTTACTTAGCTTTGTGTTAACATTACATTACCCTGTCATATGTTATGGTTGGTTTTAACTTTGGCCGTCATGACACCATTATAACTGTGACATGAATATTTTACTTGTCCTCAAGTAAAGTGGAACACATTGTACTTGTTATAAATATGTCATTAAGGGTTATTACACTGTCCAATGCTTTCACAACAGTGTCATTAATATTTCCCTTACCTCAAGTAAAGTGGAAGACGTCGGACTAGTTATGATTTCTTTGTTAATGTCAAGTTGTCATAACAAAGACTTTTTAAATAATGTCAACTTTGCATTAAAAGTGTCATAATTTACTGAATGACACATAATGACAGCAGTCATAAACATTCATAAAGACTCCTTCATGTTTATGACAGTGTCATGTCAGTCTTATGCACACCCCTTCAAATAAAGTATTACCTAAATGTGTATATAGCATAGCCTACATGGTTACATTAACTATTGTTTTCATAGCCTTCAACATGAACATAGTTTGTTGGACAAAATTGGGCTGGATGTGAAATAACTTTTTATTTTATTTACACATTTCTTCAAAAGTAGAAAATACCTATATATATATATATATATATATACAGTCCCTGACAAAAGTCTTGTCGCTTATCTATTTTGTAGAAACACCTGCTATTAACCTGACTTTTAATTAATCAATTGGTGTTAGAAATAGCTCATATGAAAAGCTAAAACCCTCCCAAATGATGTCTAATGCACTGAAATAAATGAGTTTCACTGAAAGAAGATTTATCATTTAAACAAGACAGAAAGGTCAAATTTTGGCAAGACAAAAGTTTTGTCGCCTATACAGAAACTGAACAAAATAACTGCAAATAAAAAAAATATGTCAGCAAATTAAATAGTGGTGCTGTGAGATCCAAATGTAATATCTTGTATGACTTCAATGAGCTTGAAGGACTGCATCCATGCGGTTTGGCAAGGATTCATACAATTTATGATGAAGTCATCAGAAATAGCAAAGAAAGCAGTCTTGCATGCCTCCCAGAGTTCATCAATATTCTTTGGTTTCGTCTTCCACGCTTCCTCTTTCATCCTACCCCACATATGCTCATTGATGTTCATGTCTGGTGACTGGGCTGGCCAATCCTGGAGCATCTTGATCTTCTTTGCCTTGAGGATCTTTCCATGCCTGGAGATGGAAGTATGCGATGGAGCACCATCCTGCTGCAGAATTTGGCCTCTTTTATGGTTGGGAATATAAGAGGTAGCTAAGATTTCTTGGTATTTTAGACAAGACTTGATATTGATGTTGTGCTTCACCCCATTTGCCAAGGCTCACAGCCTGCTAAAAGGATGGACGCTGGAAAAGTGGAAGAAGGTGGATTTTTCAGATGAATCTTCTGTTGAATTACACCACAGTCGCCGCAAATATTGCAGGAGACCTACTGGAGCCCGCATGGATCCGAGAGTCACCCAGAAAACAGTGAAGTTTGGTGGCGGAAAAATCATGGTCTGGGGTTACATCCAGTATGGGGGTGTGCGAGAGATCTGCAGGGTGGAAGGCAACATCAATAGTCTAAAATACCAGGGGAGATTCTGCGACCCCGGTTAATTCTCGTCCCCCGGAAACCTGCGCTCACCGTCAGCCCTGCCGAGCCTGCGCTCACCGTCAGTCCTGCCGAGCCCGCGCTCACTGTCAGCCCTGCCGAGCCCGCGCTCACCTTCAGCCCTGCCGAGCCCGCGTTCACCGTCAGCCCTCCCAAGCCGGAACTCCCCTCATCGCTGGTTCCGTCCAGCTCTCCAGAGACTGAATTCCCTTCCTCGCTGGTTCCGTCCAGCCCTCCAGAGCCTGAAGGCTCTTCACTGCTGGTTCCGTCCAGCTCTCCAGAGACTGAATGCTTTTCACCGCTGGTTCCGTCCAGCTCTCCAGAGACTGAATTCCCTTCCTCGCTGGTTCCGTCCAGCCCTCCAGAGCCTGAAGGCTCTTCACTGCTGGTTCCGTCCAGCTCTCCAGAGACTGAATGCTTTTCACCGCTGGTTCCGTCCAGCTCTCCAGAGACTGAATGCTCTTCACTGCTGGTTCCGTCCAGCTCTCCAGAGACTGAATGCTCTTCACTGCTGGTTCCCTCCAGCTCTCCAGAGACTGAATGCTCTTCACTGCTGGTTCCGTCCAGCTCTCCAGAGACTGAATGCTCTTCACTGCTGGTTCCGTCCAGCTCTCCAGAGACTGAATGCTCTTCACTGCTGGTTCCGTCCAGCTCTCCAGAGACTGAATGCTCTTCCCTGCTGGTTCCGTCCAGCTCTCCAGAGACTGAATTCCCCTCCTCACTGGTTCCGTCCAGCCCTCCAGAGCCTGAAGGCTCTTCACTGCTGGTTCCGTCCAGCCCTCGAGAGACTGAATGCTCTTCACTGCTGGTGCCGTCCAGCCCCCCAGAGACTGAATGCTCTTCACTGCTGGTGCCGTCCAGCCCTCCAGAGACTGAAGGCTCTTCACTGCTGGTTCCGTCCAGCCTTCCAGAGACGGAATGCACTTCACTGATGGTTCCGTCCAGCCCCCCAGAGACTGAATGCTCTTCACTGCTGGTTCCCACCAGCCCTGTCCAGCCATCGCCCGAGGCCGTCCAGACAGTCCAGCCAGTGTACCCCGTCTTCCTGCCTGTATTTTTATATTAAAAGCATCTTCATTGTGACTCTGGAGTCCTCCCGATCCTTCTACCTGTACTCCACCCCCACACCCGTGACACTGTCTTGTTTAAATGATAAATCTTCTTTCAGTGAAACTCATTTATTTCAGTGCATTAAACATCATTTGGGAGGGTTTTAGCTTTTCATATGAGCTATTTCTAACACCAATTGATTAATTAAAAGTCAGGTTAATAGCAGGTGTTTCTACAAAATAGATAAGCGACAAGACTTTTGTCAGGGACTGTACTAGAGGAGGGCATAGATTAATTTTTTTAATCTATATTAATCTATATTAATTTTGAAATTAATCTAGATTAATCTAGATTAAAATGGCTCATTTGAATTCTACCAAAGGCGTGTGCTATACCCAAATAAATAACCTCGCAGGTAGTTTGTAATTAGGCCTAAATATGTTTTATACAAGATTTAAGACTGGAATGTTCATATTATATTACGAGATTTAACACTGGAATTATTCATATTATTGTTCATATATAACACTGGAATGTTTATATTAGGTTTTCTTGTGCAATTCTAAAACCATTTGATCTACTTTTCTTCTATGTAACACGAAATTAATTATTTTGTAGTGTCCGGGAAGCTCTTTTTCTTACAATACAAATAAATAGAGAGGGATGAAATATCTGATGAATGCATATAATGCATAGTCTAATACAGAAATCAGCTGCTTGAATGACAATTGCTGATGTTATTGGATTTTCAGGTGAGATTCTCAATTAATTCAGTTAACGGATGCTCTGAAATCACTTCATACGTTTTCTGTATCCGATCTTGAAAAGACCAGGTGTAAATGCCCTCCGAAACTCCGATCACTCAAACCACATCAGAAGGTATTCTGGGCCACATTCCAGACGAAACTGGACATGTGTAAATGCATCTGGTTGTTGAAACCACATATGTAAATGTTACTACTCCCAAAAATGCCAAAAACGTGTGAGCGTGTTATAGGCCATATGTCATGTTATTTTAGTCAGATATGACGGCGCTACTGCGACGCGCATCACCTCAGATGAGCAGCTGAGCGCCTATCAAGCCAGCGTGCCACAATCTATCGCAAATCAAAGTGAAAGTAAGTCGCTGACACTTAACACTAACGTTACCATCTTCATTAAAAGTAAAGAAACTACATGATCTTACCAGGTTGCCGCTCTCTCTCTTATTGCACTCTTTGCTGATTTTGAAATTAGCCGATGATCAAAATGCAGCTCATAAGCTATCGTTGCTTTCGGTGACGTGCACTTCATAAATCTGCATACAGCGTGGGGGAATTGAAGATCAGATTTATATCCGTTTTGCAAAAACACATGTATGTGACCAGGTGTAAATTGAATCGTTTTGATAAAACGCATGAAGTGGCCAGGTGTAAACAGCCCCCTAGACGTGGCGCGGCGCTGCGCTTCTCGTTCGGTGTGCGACCCCTTTTACGGATGTGTATTTCCCTCATATTAAATATAAAATGCATCCCTGATATTTTCCTAATGTCTGGATAAACAGACGTTTCAATATATTGGTTTTAAATTACCCTTACAGTGCAATTCGACTACATCTGCGCTAAAATATCAAAGTGAAAGTCATCATAGCTTGCGTGGTATGGTCAGCTCCCAACTCAACTGTGAGAATAGATTAACGGCGATATTTTTTTTTTCGCCCGACAAGAGTCTCACGTTAACGCAGCACGTTAACGCCGATAACGGCCCACCCCTAATATATACATATATTATGGGTGTAACTGTACATGTATTTGTATTGAACCGGTTCGGTTCGAGGCTTCCGGTTCGGTACGCATACAAACCGAACGATTCCATGGACCATTTTTTCTGCTGACAAAATTTGCGCTGGCGTGGCCACCACAATGTTGCGCAACATCTAATGGCAAGCGTAATGAAATCGGAACGAAACTGCACTACTCATTATGTGGTTTACGGATCATTTATCAGTTTGGACCTGTAACATCTGTGCAGGGCTAGCCGATCTCGATCAAGCGACATTGTACACAGCTCTAAGAGATACAGTAAAGAAAGCATTTGAATTCGCCACTGAAGTAATAACATCCCTGCGAGATCTAGTGAGAGAAGCATTCACATTTCTCCGTTACTAACCGTGGAAACCAGGAGAAACATTGTGCTGTGAATGAACTAGTAATACTTTACGTCCACAGACCAGCTGTCACGGTGTGGCTCTGGCAGAGGAACGAGGAGACCGGAGTATCGGGTAGAACAAGGGTTTTTAATATATATATATATATATATATATATATATATAAACAGGCAGGCAGACAGGAACAAAGGCGCCAAACGGGCTAACACCAATAGACAACGACCGACAAAGACAGAGTAAAACTGAGGGAACTAAATACATAGATGAATCAGACATAATGAGGTGCAAACAGGTGAAACAGATGAAACAGGACGCTGAACGGGAGGCTGATGAGGGAGTGAGTTCAGGTGTGCAGACGAGAGGATCATGGGAAGTGTAGTGCAGGAGACGCAGACAGGATGGTGCAGACGCAGACTGTGACAGAACTCCCCCCTCCCGGGAGGCGTGACCTCACGCCGCAGAACAGGGGAAGGAGGGGGGACGATCTGAGGGCTGGGTGGGGCGTGGCCAGGGCGGAGCAGGCTGAGGGCGTGGCCAGGGCGGAGCAGGCTGAGGGCGTGGCCAGGGCGGAGCAGGCTGAGGGCGAGACCAGGGCGGAGCAGGCTGAGGGCGAGACCAGGGCGGAGCAGGGTGAGGGCGAGACCAGGGTGGAGCAGGCTGAGGGCGTGGCCAGGGCGGAGCAGGCTGAGGGCGAGACCAGGGCGGAGCAGGCTGAGGGTGAGACCAGGGCGGAGCCGATGGAGGGAGGACCCCTGGTGGAGCCGATGGAAAAGGGGCTGACGACACCAGGGGGCCGACTGACAGGGGCGGAGCAGATGGGAGAGGAGACCAAGGTGAAGCTGAGGGACTGACGACGTGTGGTGCTGATGAGGGACTGAGGGAACATGGTGACCCCGCAGGCTCAGGTGACCAAAGTGATGACAGGGGCACAGAGGGACACGGTGAGGCCAGAGGGAGTGAGGACTGACGGGTGACTGGAGGGAGTGAGGAGTCCGACAGAACCGGGGGGGTGACATGACGGGGCGGAGCCAAGGGAAGGAAGTCCAAAGGTGAAGGGAGGATGACGAGGGAGCGAAGGGAATCCGGAGGGTCGAAGGAGCCTGGCCGAGGTGGTGGACTGAGGGGCCATGGAGGAGCTGAGGGAGGTAAGAGCCACGGGGGAGCAGATGGGACAAGGGGCCGAGGAAGTGTCCAGGAGGAGGAGGCGGGAGGCGAAAACCGGGGATCCCACGACCAGGCTGGGTCAGGGGAGCTGGCAGACTGAAGGGCTGACGGCTGCGTGACGGGAGGAGGTGGGAGAGGGAGGCTGGGTGGGATCCTGGTCTCGGGCTCTGGCTGGACGGTCTCGGGCTCTGGCTGGACGGTCTCGGGCTCGGGCTGGACGGTCTCGGGCTCGGGCTGGACGGGCTCGGGCTGGACGGTCTCGGGCTCGGGCTGGACGGGCTCGGGCTCGGGCTGGACGGTCTCTGGCGCTGGCTGGACGGTCTCTGGGGCTGGCTGGACGGTCTCTGGGGCTGGCTGAACGGTCTCTGGGGCAGGCTGGACGGTCTCAGGCGCTGGCTGGACGGTCTCAGGCGCTGGCTGGACGGGGCTGGACGGAACCAGCGATGAGGAGATCTCGGGCGTTGGAGTGGGGCTGGTGCCGTCGTCAACGGTGAAAGAAGATCCACATGACACCAGCACCCACTCCACATAGGCAGCGAAGTTCCACAGAGGACCCTCCCCGGACAACAGCTCTCTGGTGGCGGTGTTGAGGCCAGCATATAGGAAGCTGCAGAGGCTGTCGTCTGGGAAAGATGTGGCTGGGACGAGGGAGAGGAAATCCGCCAAGTGGTCCTCGAGTGAGCGGTTCCCCTGCTCTAAGCAGAGCAGACTGACTGCAGCAACGAGGTCCATCTCCTTTTCTTTTGCGGTCGGTCGTACTGTCACGGTGTGGCTCTGGCAGAGGAACGAGGAGACCGGAGTATCGGGGAGAACAAGGGTTTTTAATATATATATATATATATATATATATATATAAACAGGCAGGCAGACAGGAACAAAGGCGCCACACGGGCTAACACCAATAGACAACGACCGACAAAGACAGAGTAAAACTGAGGGAACTAAATACATAGATGAATCAGACATAATGAGGTGCAAACAGGTGAAACAGATGAAACAGGACGCTGAACGGGAGGCTGATGAGGGAGTGAGTTCAGGTGTGCAGACGAGAGGATCATGGGAAGTGTAGTGCAGGAGACGCAGACAGGATGGTGCAGACGCAGACTGTGACACCAGCAACATTCACCATGGATTTAATATAGTAACACTAACTGTAACCAGACTGAAGGGCTGACGGCTGCGTGACGGGAGGAGGTGGGAGAGGGAGGCTGGGTGGGATCCTGGTCTCGGGCTCTGGCTGGACGGTCTCGGGCTCTGGCTGGACGGTCTCGGGCTCGGGCTGGACGGTCTCGGGCTCGGGCTGGACGGGCTCGGGCTGGACGGTCTCGGGCTCGGGCTGGACGGGCTCGGGCTCGGGCTGGACGGTCTCGGGCGCTGGCTGGACGGTCTCGGGCGCTGGCTGGACGGTCTCTGGCGCTGGCTGGACGGTCTCTGGCGCTGGCTGGACGGTCTCTGGTGCGGGCTGGACGGTCTCTGGCGCTGGCTGGACGGTCTCTGGGGCTGGCTGGACGGTCTCTGGGGCTGGCTGGACGGTCTCTGGGGCTGGCTGGACGGTCTCTGGCGCTGGCTGGACGGTCTCTGGCACTGGCTGGACGGTCTCTGGGGCAGGCTGGACGGTCTCAGGCGCTGGCTGGACGGTCTCAGGCGCTGGCTGGACGGGGCTGGACGGAACCAGCGATGAGGAGATCTCGGGCGTTGGAGTGGGGCTGGTGCCGTCGTCAACGGTGAAAGAAGATCCACATGACACCAGCACCCACTCCACATAGGCAGCGAAGTTCCACAGAGGACCCTCCCCGGACAACAGCTCTCTGGTGGCGGTGTTGAGGCCAGCATATAGGAAGCTGCAGAGGCTGTCGTCTGGGAAAGATGTGGCTGGGACGAGGGAGAGGAAATCTGCCAAGTGGTCCTCGAGTGAGCGGTTCCCCTGCTCTAAGCAGAGCAGACTGACTGCAGCAACGAGGTCCATCTCCTTTTCTTTTGCGGTCGGTCGTACTGTCACGGTGTGGCTCTGGCAGAGGAACGAGGAGACCGGAGTATCGGGTAGAACAAGGGTTTTTAATATATATATATATATATATATATATATATATATATATAAACAGGCAGGCAGACAGGAACAAAGGCGCCGCACGGGCTAACACCAATAGACAACGACCGACAAAGACAGAGTAAAACTGAGGGAACTAAATAGATAGATGAATCAGACATAATGAGGTGCAAACAGGTGAAACAGATGAAACAGGACGCTGAACGGGAGGCTGATGAGGGAGTGAGTTCAGGTGTGCAGACGAGAGGATCATGGGAAGTGTAGTGCAGGAGACGCAGACAGGATGGTGCAGACGCAGACTGTGACACCAGCAACATTCACCATGGATTTAATATAGTAACACTAACTGTAACCAGTTTGGCTGGAATAGTGAAATGCTTTCAAGTACTTCACACATCTTTTTCCAGCACTTCAAAACTCAAATATTATATAAATAAATATATATTTAAATGTTATTTTTAATGTAATGACCAAAATTATTTGTTCATCCTTCAAAGATGACTCCCATTTATAAACCAGAAAGTTTCAAGTTGTAGGAAAACTCAAACATATTTAAAAATATTTTTACCATACCGAACCGTGACTTTAAAACCGAGGTACGTACTGAACCGTGATTTTTGTGTACCGTTACACCCCTAATATACATACATATATATATTAGTGCTGTCAAACGATTAAAATATTTAATCGCGATTAATCGCATTAATGTCATAGTTAACTCGCGATTAATCGCACATTTTTATCTATTCTAAATGACTTGATTTCTTTTTGTTACATTATTTTTTTCTCATTTTAATGCTTATCAACATGGAAAAGTGGATTGGCTTGTTTAGTGCAAATATATTTTTTTTATTATTATTGAAAATAACATTGGAATAGTGTTCAATTTCACACTAACATATATAAATAATCTCTCACACAATGGAACACTGTCTATCAATAAAAGGGTGAAAGAAATACTGACGAGGTCCTGATATTGACGAGGGGGTGGAGAATTCACATCATCTGTGTGTGTGTCTGTGTTTGCTTGGCCATCATCAAGTGGTATTTCAGACTGGACGTGCTGCGATGATGATAGCTCAGTTCACAATGACAAAACACACAGATCACTTTTGTCAATGGGACAATTTGGCAACTTTTTAAAACCACTCAAAACTTTCCATTCAGAATCTTAGGACATCCATTTCGGCGTCTCGCGCTCGTCATCCACTCAAAACGTAACGTTACTATTTGGCCGGCTCGCAAGCCGAAACGAGTGTGTGCAGCACAAAACGTCCTCACGCTGCGTTCTGAAACCCATTCATTGCAATGGCTTGCGCCGCGCGAGGACGTTTTGTTGCTTCGTCGAGCAAAGCACAAGCGGATCTAGCTAGACTGGAAACAAAACAACAGGCACGCCGCAAACACACGTTTGGGCTTGTGAGCCGGCTTTGAGAGGATGACGAGCGTGAGACGCCGAAATGGATCAGGACGCATGCCGCATGCCGCGTCCTGTTGCAAAAACATGTGAAAAAACTACAAAGTTTGCTAGTTCAAAAAGACCGTTAATCGCGCGATAAAAAAATTAACGCCGTTAAACTGAGTTTGGGTTAACGCCGTTAATATATATTTATAAAACGGTTAGTTCCAATCCTTGATTATGATTGGTCAATAGCTGTGCTTTATTCACGATAAAACACGGCTATGGCCGCTTCACCCAATGGTTCTATTTATCACTGCGCCCTTAGCAACACCCTTAGCAACCATATCAACATAGGCTAAACATAGAAAAAAACTTAAGAATTAAAAAGGCTAAAATGTTTAAAATAAATTTCGATTTACTAGGTGGCATGACGATGGATAAGTGGTTTGAGGAACAATTTGGAGAGATTTCTACAAATACGAAACGTCATGCTGAAGTGCTGAAATGGAACATTGACACATTCGAGAAGACTCGTAAATACGTAACAGTTAATGAAAAAAATACCGTGCAGCAAACCCAATGGGCAGTGAAATGCTTCGGTGACTAGTGTAGTGAAAAGGGTTGCAGCATTGATTTTAAACAAATCACCAAGACGGAACTTAACGCACGTCCGTGACTTCTACGGAACTGTCAGAAGCTCCGAGAAAAATATGGGATCAGCTATGTAGCGTTACGTGCGGGTCTGAACAGATTCCTGAATGATCCACCGAGTTTGTCCTGGTGTCTGATAAGAGACAGCGAATTCACCTCATCCAATAATGTTTTCGTTGGAGTCGTAAAGACAATGAGAAGAGAGGGTCGTGATAAAACGGAGCATCACACACCGATTTCTACTAAAGATTTCAGCACCATAAAACTGTCCGATGCGTTTAATCCCAAACCTGTCACCAGTCACCGAAGCATTTCACTGGCCATTGGGTTTGCTGCACGGCATTTTTTTCATTACGAGTCTTCGCGAATGTATCAAATTTACATTTCAGCACTTCAGCATGACGGTTGGTATTTGTAGAAGTCTCTCCAAATTGTCACTTATCAGGGATGTGATTTTTCCGGATTAATCCGGAATTCCGGATTTTCCGACCTGAAAATGTGACCTACGTGAATCATGCAGATCTGTAAAAAAAAACAAACAAACAGGGGGACGGGTGTCGGCAGCCGGAGTGAAAAGGAGAGAATATGAGGACATAACCCATAACTGGCTGACGTGCGTACAGAAAGTTCCTTTCAAAGCATCAACAAGGACGTATTTGCGTTCAGTCAGAGAATGTCTAATTGGTTCAGCTTGTTCACCTGCTCAATTTCGTATCTCAGTCGCTCTCGCGCTGGTATCGTTGTCAGTTGACAACATCACAGTTAGGTCAACAGGGCTGGGCGATATATCGATATATTTCAAATTTGCGCTATGATCCTTGCTCCAAGCAAGCTGCTGACTGCTTTTGTAGAAATATGTAGCAGCTATATCGTGCATTCTGTCAGTTGCAGTCCTGACCTCCGTCTCAACAGCATTAGTGTACAACGCGACAAATACTCGCAGAGGAACGGCTACATCAGTTCAGCGAGTTCACAAAAGTTAATTTGCATGTGCTTTAAAGCCTTGCCGGTTAAACATGTCATTCACTGCTGATGCGCTGTTCTGATCGCGAACACCCGACGTGCACATGCACTAAAAGCTTGTCTAACAGCGCCTGGTTGCTGCACTAAGTTATCTTTCGAGTATTGTTTCGCTAATACTCTCAAATACACACAAGGTTTACATAAGAACATTTGGTTATGTCTAAACTCAAAGCAAACCGAGAAAATTGAGAGAAATCTGCTTGTAAAATGCTCCGTGTATATTAGACGTACAGGTCTTAAAGTGACAGTAGCCCTAATAATAAAAATGCAGCTGCTTGTTCTTAAATGGATAGTTGACCCCAAAATAAACATTATGTCATTATTTATTCACTGTAATGTTGTTCCAAACCTGTTTTAATTTATTTCTTGTGCTGAACAAAAAAGAAGATATTTTGAAGAATGTGGGTGACCAGACAGTTGCTGGTCCCCATTGACTTCCATAGGGAAAAATTTACTATGGAAATCACTGGGGTACATCAACTGTTTGGTTACCCACATTCTTCCAAATAACTTAAACAGAAGAAAGAAACTTATTCAGGTTTAAAACAACTTGAGAGAGTAAATTATGACAATTACAATTTTTGGGAGAACTATCTATTTAATGTTAATTAAACAACAAAACACAGATGAAATCACTCACTGCTCTTGACTGAGAACTTTAATAGTAGCTTTAATAATAATCAATGTATAATTTATATAGTGAAGACTATATTTGACTTTGATTGAACATTTACTCAAAAACAAAAACAAAAAAGCGAGAGTAAAAAAATATAGGTATATTTTCCTGCTTTTTTGTCCTTAGCCGATCACATGCCTGCACTTATCCATCGTCATGCCACCTAAATCGAAATTTACTTCGATTTATTAACGAAATTTACCTAGTATAAAACGAAACATTTTAGCCTTTTTAAATTATGTCTGTGACATTCTTGCTGCAACAGAAAACACCACTGACAGCGCTGAGCCCCAACTAAAATATCACAGTGGAGCCGATTGAAATGAGACAAATATAAATGCATGCACAATAAACGGAGATGTTCAAATAAATTTAAATAAACAACAATAAATAAAGTATCTCTTGTTAGGAAGCATTTAGCAACTAAATTAATAACTAGATTAAAGACCTAACTGTTATCGATCAAAATATGCCCTTGTTTTTTGGGGGGGTTTTTTTGTATTTTGCTGAGAGATAAGCTATGCCTATATTTGTGTGAGGAAATTTCACAAATTTTGTGTTGTAAAAAAATAAAAAGAATGAGACAAAGTTTGAGAATGGTTTGTTTTTATTTGAGCTTTCCTGCATATTACACATTGGAACGTTGTTGTTCACAGTCAGGGACTATATTTTTCTAGCGGAAGGAATGTTTTTATTGATTTAACTATATGAAAGTTGCACTAATACATTTTTTTTACTTCAATATTGTGTGGCAACCGTTTTATAAAAGCAATAAGGTACTCGAGGCAAGTGCTGTATCGTGAATAAGTAACGGCTGAAGGGCGTTGTTAGGCACGACGCGAAGCGGAGTACAGCACAGCCTCTCGTACCTTATTGCTTACATAAATGTGTGCTGCACAGGATACAGCACAGCCTATCGTACCTTATTGCTTACATATAGTATAACGCCATTCAGCCAAAAAACAAAAACAGTGATAAGATTGTTTTGCCTATGTTACATAGCCTTATATAAGCATAATTTCTAAGAATAAATTTAATTAGTAATTTATGGCTTTGTATTCACAAGCTAAATACTGTACAAATAGTACAAATTGTACTGTACATATATTTTCAACTAAATTAATACTATTAGTTCTCCTTTTGCAGATTTACAGGCTGTAATCTCACTGATCAGCGCTGTGAAATTGTGGCTTCAGCTCTACAATCATCAAACTCCCCCCTGAGAGAGCTGGACCTGAGTTACAATGACCTGCAGGATTCAGGAGTGAAGCTGCTCTGTACGGGACTGAAGAGTCCAAACTGTCAACTCAACATACTGAGGTTTGACCTATACATATATTCATTCAATATGTTAATATTCAAGTATAGTTCCCTGTCTAGAATTTTTAATTAAACAAATTAAGTATTCCACTTTAACAAAACAAGTGTCCCGGGGTTTCTTCAGAATGTATGTTATGTATGTTACACAGTGGTTGCAGCAGAGATGAAACAGGATCTAAGTGCAGCAGCTTTATTCAAAAACAAACTCAAACTCACTAAATAATCTCAAGAACAAGAACAGAAAAACCAACTCAAGGCAATGTAGAACTGACAAAGAACAGAAAGACACACAAGGCTTAAATAGACAGAAAACAGTGAAACTAATGAGACTAATTAACGATGCAAAGCTGAACTGAAACTCAAATCAAATCAGAAACCATAGAAACAAAAAGGCAGGGGGCGGAGAAAGATAGAAGAGAACTAATTCACAGTTTATCCAAACCCAGACAAGAACAGATATCAAAACAAACTGACAATGTGACAACGTCTTTTAATGTTCTTCTTATCAGTATTATTTTTTTTCTTTTATTATTATTATTATTATTTTTGACTAAGGTAAGAGATATATTAATATTATCAATAAACGGCACGTTCGGGTAATAATGTAAAATATGGGGGCAAAAATGCTTTTTTTAAAAACAATTAATTATGAAAGCATATTCTAGTACACCCCAAAAACTTCAACTTTTATTTATTTATATAGCACATTTAATAGCAACGTTCCCTGCCCAAAGTGCTTCACAGTTAACTTCAAAACAGTAAAACATTCATCTATAAAAGCATGTGTGAAAGTAGACCATACACTCTTAGACATACTCCACATATAAAAATATAGTGAGGACAGTGTAGAAAGGATTTAAAATAATAAAAACTGAAAATGATTAAGTTTTATATGTACACTGTAACAATACACTAACTAAAGGCTAGGTTAAAAAGATATGTTTTTAAATTGGACTTAAAGGGTACATATCATGCTTTTAAACGTACAGTATGTGATTTTTGGCCACCAGGGGTCACTCGTTTAAAATAATAACAAAAGACGTACTTTGATGACGTCGGGAAAGAGCGTGGGCTCACGGGAGTTGTTGTCGCTGTCAATGACAACCAGTTCAGCTCATGACATGACATCATCGTTTCACAAAATATACGGATATACGGCATCTCTCTGTAGATTTAGCTTGTCAAGAAGCTTTAAATGCAACCCCAACGTTTACCTGTGTCATGCTTCTCCTGTCCCAAACCCTTCTCGGGTCATATTTTTCAGGTACGTTTGAGCTTTAGCTAATGAGCTGGCTGTAGCAGCATAACGTGCAGGCAAAGCGTAATCGTGGTCCATAACTATTATACAGACGAATATAAATATTAATATTACGCTACTTCAATGAATGACCTATTTTAGAACATTTTTCATATATAGAGCGCACCGGATTATAAAGCACATAAGATACTGCAGTCAAACGTTTGACTGGGTTTGCGTTATTCATCCACTATGTGCTAAAGGCTAAAGGGAATGTAGTGAGTGCGCGGCGCCGGAGGTGAGGCGTTTATTTAGTAAGCATGAGAGAGCTGAAGCGGGCACGTACATTCGCAGCCTGACTCATAAGAGTATTCAATGTGCGCGGCTCGCTAACAGCAACAGTTGGCTGATTTGAATGAGACGACCCGGTTACTGTGAACGGGGAGCGCTTTATGCGCGAGCAGCACCGGGGACAGTGTGTCTGTTAAGAGTGAGCGCTCGTGAGTGGGCACGTGATTTACACACATAAAAATACGTACTACTTTTTTTTCTTCGTCATTTTCTTTGCTTTATTGGCGGTAGTCCAGTTTTCCCCTTTGTGTTTGGCGGTTTCGCCGGGTTCCGCAAGGAAGTTAGAGAAAATAGAGGAGTCAAAGGTTATATGACGCCATACACGGGCGACGAAACGGAAATAAAGAAACGTCCCGTGTCTTCGAATTAAACTATAAATTTCTCCGTATTTGAAATTTGGTGGAAACTGTCGGGATAATGTAAGTACATATCTAACAGAAATATATAACATAGATACAGTTATTTTTGCTATTTTTAATGCAGAAAAAATACATATTGTGGCTTTAAATCATTAATTTTTACATATAGATCATATCGTTGTGGTCTATATAAAACATAACTGCAATGCTTGGGTCTGTATTCCTCATTATTATAGCTCCATAAGCCCCTTTTCTACCCCTTTTCTGATGTGCGTCTGTAAGCGACCCGTTTCAAAGCGGCCCCTTTAAATAAAAAGGAAATGCGTCATAACCCGCCCGCTCTCCAGGTCGATGAGTTCACGGTCGGTTCAACTCCCCACGTTCGACCATTATTGTAGTTTGATTAGAGATATACGATTATATACGATACCTTCAAAGAACATTTTTATTCACACGTTAATAAAATGTCAACAACAGAAGACTTGGCCATCAAGCCTTACATATTCGAGCCAGAACGAGCGAGTTGATAAAGACGACAATGAACCTGCAGAACAACTTCTTCATATGGATGTATTGGTATGCGAGTTAACTGTTTTGTGTTATTAGTGAAAGTCGACTATTTCTCCTGTTAAAACAAGCACACTGACAAGATAAATGACTACAGTCTAATCTTACCACAAACAATCTGTATTGACAATATGATACGTTTAGAAAAGCATCAGAAAAGCAGCTAAATGACCATTGATGAAACTCAAGAACAATAATACTGCAGATGTGTAACGTTACTTCAAAACAGAAACAAAGAAAGACAAAGGTACTGCTAAACCATGACCACCATGTGTTTTAAGAAAGTAAAGTGCTTTATTTTTATTAACGATATTTACAGCTTATCGAAATGCTCTGTTCGTCGTCTCCAAAGATAGAAGGAATTTACCTCTCATTCAGACGAAGTCAATCGGCAAACCCTTCTTTATACTGGCGGAGGTTGTTGAAGTGGGGATCCTTGAAGTGCTTCAGGTCACTAAATCCAAAAACCGAACATTTTAACTTGCCCTCTCGTAACTTCTGCATCATTGAGCTCGGACTACAAAATCGGAGCGAGAAATAATAATGGCGGATTGCTCGAAGTGGTGGACCGGTAGTCAATGTCCTTATTTGGCAGTTCCGCTGCAAATACGGTGAAGTTATAGTTCAAAAAACGTCATAGAGAACAGAAAAATCTGAACAGGTTGAAAAATATGACCAAAACAGAATATAAAGATATAAAGGAAGCACCTGAAGAGAATAATTTCATCTTTTCTGTACTTATAAACAATATATCCAAATATACAATAAAATGCATTTAAGGGCTAAAAAAGTGGATTTTGCATTATATGTCCCCTTTAAAAATTTATATTGTTTGAGCTTGCCGGATATGAGCGGGGAGATTATTCCATAGCTTGGGGGCCGCAACTGAGAAGGCACGGTCACCCTTTGTCTTCTTTTTGGAGTAAGGGACTGTCAGCAAAAGTTGATTTGATCTTTATGTCCTGCCTGATTTATACACTCCTAGGAGGTCGACAATGTAGTCTGGGGACATATTATGCAAAGCTTTAAAAACCATCAATAAAATCTTGTACTCAATCCTATATTGAACTGGTAGCCAATGAAGACCACGTAGTACTGGGGTAATGTGGTCCCTTTTTTTAGTGCCAGTTAAAAGCCTGGCTGCAGCGTTTTGCAGCAGCTGAAGATGGCACAGTTGACGTTGGCAGATCCCTGCATAAAGAGAGTTGCAATAATCTAGTCTTGATGTGATGAAAGCATGGACAACGACCTCCAGATCTTTAAAAGTGAGAGGGGGTTTTATCTTAGAAATCACTCTAAGCTGATAGAAACTGCTCTTTACAACAGAGTTTATCTGTTTGTCAAAGCTAAGTGATGAGTCGACTATAATGCCAAGATTTCTCACACTATCTTTCACCGTCATATCAAGTGGAGCAAGGATATTGGCTATCTTCTCTTTGCAGTTTTGTTGTATTTATAGTCCTGTAACACGTTTCCCCATATCCTGCATCCCTGTCAACGTATCACAAATTTTAGAAAAAAATATCTGAAACATTTGTAAAAATGAAGCACACTAACATGAACATTTACTGTTGTTGTAGATTATCTGGCTGTATGGTGACAGAAGAAGGTTGTGCTGATCTGGCATCAGCTCTGAGTTCAAACCCTTCACACCTGAGAGAGCTGGACCTGAGCTACAATCACCCAGGAGATTCAGGAGTGAAGCTGCTCTCTGATACACTCACACATCTGGACACACTCAAGTATGTTGATCATGAAAATTAATTCATCATTTACTCAACCTGGTGTTTTTCTAACGATATTAGCCCTTCTTTCTGTTTTGGACCACAAAAGGAGAGTTAAAAAAGAAAATTACTGCTCGTGCTCATTCACACATTGGAAGAGAATGGGGGGGGGCTAGATTAACCATTTCACTGCTGTGTGGTTTGGCCTGCATTAAAAAGAAAAGAAATGTCTTAAGCCTTGTATTTTTTAAATAAGTTTAAAAAATATTTTTTTAATAATGGCATATAACCAGTTTAATTGTAGTGCATTGACAATAGTTTTATATAATTAATTTATTAATTAAATTAACTTGGTCCATAAATCAAACACATGTAATAATATGAAACTCGGTACACATATAGATCTCATCAGGCCAAACAACTTTAAGCCAGCCCAACAGGAAGTCGGCAATTTTGATCTGAATGTGGATGTTTTGCAAAACCAGCCTTTAAATTTTTTCTCACTCCTCTTAAGTAGTTTATGTTATTCATGCCAAACTTTTTCAACTTGATGAAAATACATTAAAGATGCTAAATTGTGAACGGATATTGAATATCTCAAACGGTTTTGCTATCGCGAGAGATTGTCAAAAAAAGAATCAGGAAATGTCTAATATCTTTTAAAAATGTAATTATACAACATTTATTATTATATTAAATTATATAAATATTAAAACAAAATTTTAGTTCATTTTATTCTATTTTTTTTTTCAATTAAAGTAGGATGAAAAAGTTTAAAGTAGGCTGTTTATTGATATTTGGTTAAACAAAAAGAAAATCATACGTAGGGCTCAGAGTTTCCGCTAGAAAAAATGGTGCCGGTCAAAGTGACCGGCAGAGGTTTAGTTTAACGGACATTTTGATGATATGCCGGTCAAATATCGCCTCTTAATTAGTCAAGTTGAGGAAAACTGGAGGCAGGCTATGTTACTTAAAAAATGACATAATCAGGCCGTAGCTATAGAATGCAACATGTTTATTAGCATAACTTTCAAATAGACGGAAACCATGAAAACATGAACATCCGATTGGTGTCAATCAACGCCAATTGTTTTTGGTTTCACATTAGTTTAACAAACCAATCCCCCTTCCCCACATACAATATCTGAATAGTAGTTTTTACTCAAGCGAACTATACACTCTCAGTAGCGTCTCATTTAGCTGGTAGGCCTAACATTTAAATTGGCCACCGTGAAATGACTCCTTGTCAAATTAATTGGAACAAACAAATGACTAGGCCTATAACACTGTCTCGCGTAATTTTAGGCTACTTTTTACGCTGTTTTGCAGTGCTGAAATGTGCAGCTGCCGACTTAAAATCAAAACTTCGCAGTGTCTCTCCACAACTTGCAATGCGCATAAGCCACGTAACCTTGTTCTCTACAAGGCGACTTCGCTGCTTCGACTTGATCCAATTCTGCAGTGAGAACCCTCTCTCTACAGGAACACTCGAGACAGGGATTACACAGGCTATCTTGGCGAGCTTGGTCCACTCTGGATAGATTTCGTTGAAATCGCATATGAGGACTTCGCAGGAAACTACTTGAAAATCGTGCAGTCTGAACTTGGCATAACTTACATTCGCAGCAGAGCATGTGAGCGGGAGCAGATCTTGGACAGAGCGCAGAGCGGCATTTTTAAAAGGACGGAGCGTCACCCTATTCCCCGCTCCGCTCACAAGAAAACTCCACGTCTTTTCCCCGTCTGACTAAAGTTGCTTGCATTGTATTCAGCATCCCCAAGCGAGTCCGCGAGCGCAGAGAGGGTTTTCTCCGCTGCTGGCCTGCTTTCAAGACACCACCGCATGTGTCTGAAGCCTCAGACATTGTCCACACTTGTGTTCTTGAAGGTGAACTCAAAAGAACTGTAGAAAAGGAAAGCTTTTTTTTTTCTTTTTTTTTTTAAGTTTGAGACAATTTAAATTGTCATCCACGTGCTTTCTGCACAAAAGTTCAGGTAGATATAGGCATCTGGTGGCCTAATAGTTCATTTACCAAAATGTATTTAATTTAACACATTGATGTTGATGTAGATGATTTTTGTTTATATAATTAGGCCCATTGATTCGTTTAATTTTACAATTTTTTTTGTGTGTGTGCAGATTATATAGGCCTAAGCCAATTTAAATTTTAATAGTGCGCGCTGCGCAAAAATCAGTTAGGCTTATCAAAATCTGGCCTAATAATTACTTAGCCTACTTTTAAACATTTATGTAGGCATATATATATATTTTTTTTTTTTTACATTTTTGTTCATGTTTTTATTTTCGTTATATTATTAGGGCCATTTATTCGTTTAATTTTACAGCAGTTTGTGTGTACAATGGTTATTAACCCATTTACATTTTTATCATGTGAGTTGGGCAAAAGTTATCAAAATTCTGGCCAATAGTTAATTTACTTTTAAAACTTTTATGTCTATTTTTGTTTATATAATTTTTATTCATATTATTGGGCCCATTTATTCGTTTAATTTTACAGGACTTTTTGTGTATGCTACATTCCTGTTCTTGCTAGTCCTAATTTGTAGTTTGAAATGAAACATTTCTGTTTGGAAAATGTTGATGTTGGTCTTTAGTTCTTTGTAAGGTAAGGCTGTGGTCTAACCTAAAAGTGAAATAAAAATACATGCAGTGCTGAGTGCTGAACGGGGAGCACTTTATGAACATTCTGTGACGCGCGAGCAGCGCTGGGAACAGTGATTTGATTATTGATTATACCAGGTTGAACTGTCCGTGTTACAGAGCGGGCATAAGATGGACACGAGCGCGAGTTCGCTGGCGAATTTAATAACGCGGAGCGTTATTAGCCAATTGATCCATATATAAGGCGCTCCGGATTATAGGTGTCATTTTTTGAGAAAATTAAAGGCTTTTAAGTGCGCCTTATAGTGCGGAAAATACGGGTAACGTTACATGGCGTCTTTAAATAAATGCACAAAAAATATACATTTTTATTTAGATTTTAAATTTTTACTAATTTAATAATGTCGTGTACGTTTAAATGTTAGAAAAATAAATAAATAAAGACATCTTGCCATACTAAAAGGGGACGTTTCTGTAGAATGACCCATATAATTAATAGGGATGCACCGATACCACTTTTTTGGAAAACGAGTACGAGTACGAGTACTTGCATTTCAGTACTCGCCGATACCGATACCGAGTACTTAATAAAAAAACAAAAAAAACATGATTTAAATATTTTTATATACGGGTTTTTAGGTCCTTGATTAAATTACTTGGGTAACACTTTATTTCAATAGTCCACTTTACTAACTATAAGTAACTTTTCAATTACATGTCAACTAACTGTCATTAGAGTATTAGTAGACTAGAGTATTAGTACGATCAGCTTAATATCTGATAACACTTTATTTGGTCCCCCAACAGACATTCAACTGACTATAAGTAACTTGGCGACTACAAGTAAACTTATTCTCCTAATCCAAAGCCATTCACTTTGAAATTGTTCCACACCAGTGATGCACGGGTTGATCCAAAATGAGCGGGTGCCTGCGCCGCGGTCACCCGCGGTTACCCGCAGTTACGGGTCATCCAAAAATATTTTTAATGATATTCGGGTCGCGGTCGGTCAGGTCGTTTGGAAAAAAATGCCAATTAAACCTTTGTAGTTATAGTACTAGATAGAATTTTCTATGAAATATAGGCCTATAGGCCGAATTTATTTATTGGCTGAATAACTGGCACGAAGATGACACACAAGCTCAGTCTAAACAGTTCTCAGTTCTGTACTGGTGTGATCCGAGAACCGCTGTACCTCTGCGTTCGTTACTATACGCGGATGCGCAGTATCAGCAGTATCAACAACATGTCTCAGTTCAGTGAACTGTTAGAGTTACTGGAGTAAAATATAATTCGGGATATTGGTTTATTTCAACTCGGAGGGACTGTCAGGCATGTCTGAAAGTGAGTAACTGTAGTAACTTGTGGATCAGCACTGACGCAAGACGTGAACTGATGCGAATGATTCAGTTCGATTTAGCGTACTGGTTCGACCGGTTCATTAAAAAGAACCGATTCGTTCACGAACCGGCCATGTCTATGATCACTAGTCTGCAGAGAGATGGAGGCGGCAAGAGAAAAGGTGAAGACTGGGGAGTGGAAGCTCCGCAAATACACAAATAGAAAGAGTAAGTGTGGGAGACATTTACCGAAATAATGAAAGATGATGACCAAAGTGCTGCCTTTGTTATATGTAGGCTACGTCTTCTTGCGATGCTGTGTTGTTACACGTTTATGGCCCAATGACGCTACGATGAGCATGTACTACTTTTAAAAAATATTTTCTTACTTTTTTTGCGGTCCGAGTAGCGGGCGGGTAGTTGAAAACGTTGGTAGTGTGCGGGTTGTTTATACATTGACCCGCGCATCACTGTTCCACACGGCTGACATGTCTCCCCATCTCCCCGCTCTGAGCTGCAGCCGGAGCCTGGGGGTGGGCACTCGGCGCCTGTGATTAACCCATTTCTCAGAACATGGTATCGGTCCCCGGTATCGGGGGACTTTTAACGAGTACGAGTACTTTAGAAAATGTGGTATCGAGGCCGATACCAGATACCGGTATCGGTATCGGTGCATCCCTAATAATAAATCAACAGATCCTACTTACCACTATGTGTCTGTGGATATCTAGCGATTCAGAAGGGCATCGAGGCAGTGAAGTAGATCCATGCAATCCTCAGGGAACCGATCTTGCAAGGCATCTATCATGTTGAACATAGAGTTCCCTGGCTTTTTTGAAAGCTTGAATGAGCGGTCGCTTGAATTGGTCACTTTGACATCCTTGTATGTGCCGTCTTTAATAACATTCAAACGGTAGAGCCTGTTCCTTTATAACATAGCCCAATATCGGTGTATTTTTGCTTTATACATTTTAGGCTTATTCTCTAATTCAGATTGTGTTAGGGGGGCGGGATTTTTAGGCAATTTTAATCAGACAATTTGACCGGAGAGATTTAATTTTGTCGGACATTTCATTTTTTTCCCCGGCAAATGTCCGGTAATTACCGGACAACGGAAACCCTGGTAGGGCTATACTGCCCTCTAGTGTCCAAAATGATATCAACAATTTTTTATCAGGTATGGCTATTGTATATAAATATATGAGGTATGTGGCTGTTAGAATATTTTCCCACCGGTTAATCGACGTGCGACACCAGCGAGGGCTTTTTAATCGCTAATATAAAAGTGAAAGTAAAAGCGCTTTTACACAAAATATTCCATCGTCATCTTTTCAGTCAGCTCTTCAGTCAGCTCTTCGCTCGCGTGATTAATGAAATTTGACTCCTGTTGCTGATCTTTTCTGCAACTTTCGTTTAGCTCACAATTTAGTAAGCAAACACATTCAGGTTTTAACTGTAGTGACTAAATTATTTTATTAAACACACACACATCAAATTGATTTCGCTCAAACTCATAAAGCTTCAGGCATGACCAGAAGAGATGACCCAGAGAGCCCTCGGCAGATTCACATTTATTAGAAGAGATGAAGGGGTAGAATAAAGAAGCCTATGTACTATTTTGCATTGAATTAGTTAGTGATGTAAGTTAATAGAACATGTCTTTATGACCTTGTTAGAGTCGGTCTTTATAACATTTTGGTATATTTCCTACCTGTTAGACACGGGTAAATATGGACACAGGTAGAAATGACATTTATTATGGGTTTATGTGAGGATCGTTGTAAATCCACTTAAATTAAAAGTTGTTAAATGTTTTGAAGTCTAATAGATGTTAAGAAAATGATAGCTTTCAAAACACTGCTATGCTGAATGGATATAATTAATGTTTAAAATTGTGGGAGACATAAGTTACTGAATATGGCGTCATTTTTTGGGCATGCAAAGTAACACTATTATTTATATAGCAGCAAATAAATCAATAAATGGCTATAATACATTATTTTTTATTGCTCTATTGAGCCACTAAAGATTACAGCAAGGGAAACTCTTTCACAGAGACAGCCCTATTTAAAAAAAATTATTTAAAGGGTTAGTTCACAGTTCATATAAACGAGCTTGGATCTAATTAAAGGGTTAATTCAACCAAAAAAAGAAAAAAAAAAGAAAAAGAAATACAATTCTTTCATTGATCACTTGCCCTCGTTTTGTTACAAACCGGCAAGTCTTTCATTCATCTTCTGAACACAATTGAAGATCTTTTTATTGAAATCTGAGCTTTCTGTCCCTCCATAGACAGTCTGCGCAACTGACACTTTAAAGCTTCAAAAAGTTCATAAAGAGATCGTAAAACTCGTCCATATGAAGTGAGCGGTTTAGTCCAAAACAGGTTTGGTTATGTGAAGGCCAAATGTATAAAAATATTAGTTAAAAATATAATATAATATAAATAAATCTTAAATCTAGTGTTTGTTTCTGTTTGGGAGTGAGGCTTCAGGCTGTAGAAAATAGCATTAACCTGATATAAAATCAATGGTCTATGTAATGTCCTCACTAATATAATGAAACATAATCTGTATGTGTGTGTGTGTTTGTTTTCTAGTGTGGATCACAGAGGAGAGATCAGGATGTTAGCAGGGCCACGCAAATGTAAGTCCACAAACACAGTTTTAGTTGTTGGTGTTTTGTTGTTGTAAGGATCACCCATTGGCCCAAAGACGGAATCCAACGGCTGGGCGAAGGGATAATGCGTGTATGTCTTTTCAGCGCTCCAGCGAAGTTCACTTAATTTATTACAATTTAGTTTCAATATTACTTTAGCTCTATGATAAATCTGACTCCAATTTTTACTGATGATCAAGTTTAGATTGTGTTTCTTATTAGAAAATAACCATAACTACTGATTATGATTTAATTTAGATCTTTGATTATTCAGAGTTTCTTACACTTTCAGTTATTAGTTCATTATGGACCCGATGCCGCACAGAGATCACGTCGGCCGTATCGTGTTTCTCACGGACACAAACCCTGTCAGTTCTGAATTTAGTCAGAGGGTGCAGGGTTAACTAATACTTCTTCTTATACTTCGTCGGTTGCCAACTGCTCACTCGTACAAAGAATGTAGTTTACTTTAGCCATTTCCATACAACTGGCTAAATCAGTGATGGACAGAAATCAAAAGGTCTCCAGAGGACGTGCCTACTGCTCCATTCACATCTGCGCCTTTAGTTTGACCTATCCTGCAAGATTTGCGGTAGCACCAGCCTCCTATAATTTACTAAAATAATGATGTCAGAATACTTCAGAATAAATCAAGATGTAACATTTATTTCACATTTATGTCAGGTAAAAATGTATCATGCCAATTACACAAGCAATTAATTGGCAATTCAGAAATAATAAATACATGACGACATCAATTACAATTGTATATTCAGAAATGCGCTCTCCGCTCACATGATCTGAAATAATTAATCATTAGTTTATATCTTATACACTGCCCATCATTTTAATCCCATATCAAACACAGTATGTTATGTCTATTTAAATATATATTTCACGTTTTTAAGTAGGCTACAGTATTATGTTAGTCCACCAGGGGGTGCTGATGCTGTGTCGAGGGCGGTGCAGTAAAACTAATGTTCAAAACTCACACACTGAAGAGTCAAGAGCTCAACTAAGGCAAACACTGATCACAACTTTAATATTTACAATAAAACATCCACATCTAAACTGTTCATTCTCCACAAGACCTTCAGCATGAAAGAAATAAAGTCTGTAGTAAGTGGAGACGCTGAGATCTCCAGAGATGTGTTAGTGTTTAATCTTCTGATGGGGTTACAGTGTGTGTGTGTCAGTGATGCGCGGGTCAATGTATAAACAACCCGCACCCGACCGACGTTTTCAACTAACCCGCCCGCAACTCGGACCGAAAAAAAGAAAAAGGAAATATTGTACCCGACCCGCTTCCTGGCCCGCATTTTTTTAAAAGTATTAAATATTTATTATGAATGCACATTATTGATGAATGCGATGTTTACGTTTCGACCCTGCTTAAAGAATTCATCAGCAGGTTTACTGAGAGAAGGCCAACTTTCGGAAAAGTGTGAAAGCAGCGCAAACTGTTCTTTTTCTGAATGCTGTATGATATAGCCTAGTGTTATGTAAAAAAGGCTTTATTTATTAATTTATTTCGTTTCATTTTCTTAACAATTAAAATGCTGCATGTGTTTATCCAGTCTAGTCGAAGTGTGCGTCTCTGCCCCGACTTTCCCAACAAAAATCCCACGCCCTCTCAGAAAATACATAAAACTGACATTACCGAGTTATATACGTTTAAAAATAGTCTATTAAAATGGTACAATGGTATTGCTCAGTTCAATGTGTTGGGAAATCGGGCATTTTGTCCCGCGTCAGCATTTATTCAAAAGTTAATAAGTTCTACATTCAAAAGGTAAATAAGGATTTCCCATTTGTATTAAGGTTTAGGCTATTTCGCCACGTGATGCCCAATTGAAGGTCACACAACACAAAATGTAGGCATAGAATATGTAAAGTCTTTATTAACGCATTTTAGACTAACAAAAACAGATAGGCTAAGCCAAAGACTGCTACAATATCAATAAATAAAAGTTCACAAATACCCATTAAAGTAAAGCTGAATACTGAAACACAGTAAACTTAACCTGTTTTAAAAAGAGGGCTAAAAGGTACCACTTGTTGGTAACAAAAAAAAAAAAAAAAAAAAGTAGCCTAATACAATAAACGAAAATGCATTTGTATAATGAAACAAAATAGGCTTCATTGTTTTTAGCCTACAAATATATCCTATAACTAACACAGGAACCTAAATCAGATACAGTAAGCCTAACTTGGGCTTAAACGGGCTATAATGTGCATTTTGTGGCCTAAAACAGAACTTTAGCCTACTTATTTTTTAGCTGTCCTCGCGCTGTGTAGAAATAGTATTGAATCAACCGTCCCAGGGTTGAGACGGTTTCTTCTCGCCTCTATGACACGACCAGCGGAGCTGAATGTGCGCTCACTGGCTGCACTTGATGCTGGAACGCAGAGGATCCTCCTTGCCAATGCACGAAGCCTCGGGAAGGTGGGTGCCTGTCTCTCCCAAAATTTAAGCAACCGGTCCTCGTTACAGTCATCCAGCGTAAAGTGTGCAGCACGGTACCGCTCCAATTCGTTCGTTAGGCCCACATCAGCGGCATCATCGGCCCATTCAGCGAAGTCCACTCTAGGTCTTTTCTCTCTCTGACTTTCGTTAGTGACGTCTGTGGAAGGTAAAATAGCATTTGTCAATAATGTCATTTACCAGACTTAAATTGAAATATCCCATTCATCATTAATAACACAGTCACTTACCCTCGCCTGTAGATGTTCGTGGTGCTGTAGTGCTTGAAGTCTCAGGAGAGCCCGCGGCTTCAAGAGACATGAGGTTACTAACGATTCTGTGGAGATTCTTCCTTTCAGTCTCAGTCATCATTTTGAGACTTTTGTAGCGGGGGCAGAGGAAGAGGGCGATTTTGTGCGTGTCTGTGAGGATTAACTTTTGATGGAGTAGAGCAAGTGCGCGCGTACGGAGCAAAGCCATGTACTCCGGGTCTCCAAAGACTGGTTGGCAGTGTGCGTCCAGATTGTAAAACCACAGCATCACTAAATGCAGTGTCGGGTAGTCCTCTCCCTGCAACTCCTCAGATGCTTTCTTGAAAGGCTCCAAGAAATCTATCACGGCTGTGAGCGTGTTTTGATATATGCCTTCCATGCGCTCTGACTGCCCCCTGCTTTCGAGTAGCTCGTTAATTTCTCTGTATTGCTTGCTCACAGATTTGAGCATGTCAATTTTACTGTTCCAACGAGTCTCACAATCTTGGACTAAGCCATGTGGGAGAGCTGTGCTTGCACTGGCGTTTTTAAGATATTTGACGATGCCCTTGCACGCGTCAATCATCTCCGTTACCTCATCAATGTCAGATCCACTGAACGTATGTTTCAGAATTGTGTTCAGAACATGGGCTGCACATGGTATCCAGTGATAATTTTTTAGGGCAGCTTTGATGTTAGAACCCTGGTCACTCACGAGCACCACTTGGTCGAAAGAGATCCCGTATGAACACAGCTGCTCATTAATCTGTTCATGGATGTTGATTGCTGTTTTGGGCAATGTGCAATCGAATTCCACAGTGGACATAACACGGCTTGCCAGCTTCCAGTCCTCTGTGATATAATGGCACGTCAAGACAGTGTAGGACCTTCTGTTAAAATCATCAGTCCACATATCAGTCGTTATTGCAAGCCCTCCATGGTCGTGCACCGCTGACTTCAGTACCTCGGATAAAGCTTGTTTCTCGACCATGGCCTGTTTTTTAGCTCGATCACAGACTGTCTGCCTATGAGGAAGCACTCCATTTGCGTCGACTGCGCCATAACGTGCTCCAATGTTGATGAGACCCTGGGCTACTTTCGTAAAACCTTCCCCTGAAACAATATCAAACGGGCGCAGGTCTGTGCAACAAAAGTCCACGCAATAATCCACAAATTTACTCTTCACTTGAAGAGGAATTTTCGTGTGGTCAGGGCGCATAAAGGCATCTATAGTTTGTGGTCCTGGTTGGCCTGACGCTGCTCTATTCGGCTGTGATGGCTTCCCGGGGCCGCACTTGTGACGTGCCATGTTGGTCGTGCCAGTTTTGTGGCTATCAAATGTGTAAATTGCATCGCAAGAAGTACACATGACAAATCCAGCACTTTGGCCATCATCTTTGATTATTTCGTCAAATGTCTCCCACACTTTGCTTTTTCTGTTTGTGTATTTGCGGAGCTTCCACTCCCCAGACCTCACTTTTTGTCTTGCCACCTCCATCTCTACCTGCAGACTGAGCTTGTGCGTGCGTCATCTTCGCGCCAGTTATTCAGCCAATAAAGTGTGTGCCTATGTATTTCATACAAAATTGTGTCTAGTACTATATAAATTACAAAAGTTTAATTGACATCTTTATTTCAAACAACCGACCGACCGCGACCCGAATATCATTAAAAATATTTTTGGATGACTCGTAACCGCGGGCAACCGCGGGTGACCGCAGGCACCCGCTCATTTCGGATCAACCCGCGCATCACTGGTGTGTGTGTGTGTGTGTGTATTTATATTACACTGAATGTGTTTGTTAGTAATAATTCCGGAAATTCCTGTAAAATAAGTGTTCACTGTAAAACGTTTAATGAAAACTTGTACACTTTAGTAACATTTTGTGCACTTTATTTCCATTAGGATATTCTTCTGTAATTTCACGTTTGTTGTTTATCAGTCATTGACAGTTTTTGTACAATTATTTGTTTACAGTGCATTTATGAATCATAAGATCATAAAGACGAGAGGCTTTGGCTCTTTTGGACAGACATCCAGTCTATTCGTTTATTCTAATAGTATATATTCTATAATAATATATACTATAGTATAATGTAAAATATCTATAATATAACTCTACCAGTTTATTAGTTTAACACTGCTAACTGTCTAGTCATGTCCTGGCGACCGTTTAGAGCAGTGTTTCCCAAACTTTTTTTCTGGGGACCCACATTTTTTAAAGTCAATAAATCCTTGTGACTCAATAAACATTAGGCCCATATAGTTCATATATCACAAAGAGAATTCATGCATTAACAAAATATGTATGACCATTTTTAAGGTCAGTTAAGCTTCCAGTTTACTATTTTAAAGAGATACAGATATTTGACAAAGCACTTTTTTTTTTATTAACCTGTTGTTGACAATAAGCGAAATGCAGAGGTGAAATGAGAAAGGAAAAATTGACAGGGCATCTCACTGTTTTCATATTCTCATCATTACAGTGTACACAATTTACTATAATAATTATTATAGGCTTAAATTAAAATATCCTGACAGTGAGACTTTGTAGCATGCATGGCTCACTAACACTGTATAAAAAATGCCTAAACAGGTAAAAAACTATACACACAATTAATGATATATTCCTCTACCCCCCCCCCCCCCCCAATAAATCTAATGCAATATAAATGACTATAACATAGTATTCAATATAAATATTACACATTAATGCCCAAACCATGGTAAATTATTACATTCATAGGCTATTACATGGTAAATGTTTATAAGGGTGGTGATTAGGGTATTTAGTCTTCTAACTTTGTTCATGTTTCTGCTATTTACCTCATCAGTAGTGTTGGGAAGGTTAAGGCTGTTAAAACTAGTTAAAATCATTGAGTGATTTGTGGTTTGTAAGAGAGAGGAGTGTCCGATTGGAAACGCTTCCTACTGGATGTCGCAACGCTGTTTAATAATAGTGTCCGGGACCGGGAGTAAACGCAGCTCCTTTAAGCTTTGCGTCACGACTGGGCCGTGCTGCCTAGTTCAAAGTAAACTAGTGAAACAACTGAAACCAGCGCTATTTTGTTCTCTATTTGTTGTTGCTGACTGAGAAACCGCTTCAGGTGAACGAATCCGAATCGTTTCAGACCGTTATGCACGCGCGTTTGGCCAATTCATGGAAAGGAAATAATCAAACCAACGAATGATTAATATCGCTGGTTCAGTCGACAGAAATACGGGACACACATAAGAACTGCTGAAATATTCGGACTGTAAACGTTTCTCTCAGGTCCGTCGGAGCGCTCATGGTACACACACAGTGCTTATAGTCGTCCAGCTGCACGCGCCACTGCGGCCACGCGCATATCTAACCAAATTTAGCCGCACCACCATAAAATAGGAGGAGGGAGGTTGGGGTAGGAGGTTGGGGTAGTTAAGGTAGTTGGGGTAGCCGCCAATTGAATAGCCCTGATCTAGAGAGTAGCCTATAGCACACTGAAAAATAGTGCTCGACTTGGCGACCCAGACAAAATCTCCCGCGACCCACTTGTGGGTCGGGACCCCGCCTTTGGGAATGACTGGTTTAGAGCTCCCTAACAACCATATAACATCAGGAATAAGCCATATTTCAGCACCAGAATATAATACAGCCTTATGAAAAACAAAACACCAAGAACACCCTAGCAACCAACTAACACCATAGTAACTGCCTAGCAACCACTCAGAATAACCTAGCAATCACTCAGAACCCTCTAGCAACCACCCAACAAATGCCCAACAAGCACCCATAACACCATAGCAACCACCTACAACACCCTTGTAAATGAGAGTAACCTTGCAACCACATAACAACTGTCTAGCAACCACCCCAAACATCAAAGCAATCACCTTGAACGCCCTGGTAACCACCTAGAAAACACTTAGAATAACCAAGCAACTACCTAGCAACTATCCAGCAACCACCCAGAACACCCTAGCAACCATCTAGAACATCCTAGTAACTGCTGTGCAAACACAGAGTAACTTAGCCACCACCTAGCAACTGTCTAGCAACCACCCAGGACACCATAGCAACCACCTATAACACCCTAGTAACTTCCTAGCAAACACATAGAGTAACCTAGCAACTGTCCAGCAACCACCCAGAACACCCTAGTAACTGCCTAGTAAACGCTTAGAGTAACTTAGAGTAACACCTAGCAACTGTCTAGCAACCAACTAGAACACCATAGCAACTACCTGTAACACCCTAGTAACCGTCTAGCAAAGATTTCGCGTAACCTAGCAACTACCTAGCAACTGTCCAGAAATCACCCAGAACACCATAGCAACCACCTAGGACACCCTAGTAACTGCCAAGAAAACACTTAGAGTAACCTAGCAAACACCTAGCAACTGTCTAGCAACCACCCAGAACACAATAGCAACTATCTATAACACCCTAGTAACCACCTAGCAAAGATTTAGAGTAACCTAGCAACCACCTAGCAACCACCCAGAACACCATAGCAACCACCTAGGACACCCTAGTAACTGCCAAGAAAACACTTAGAGTAAATTAGCAAACACCTAGCAACTGTCTAGCAACCACCCAGAACACCATAGCAACTATCTATAACACCCTAGTAACCACATAGCAAAAATTTAGAGTAACCTAGCAACCACCTAGCAACCACCCAGAACAGTATAGCAACCACCTAGGACACCCTAGTAACTGCCTAGCAAACACAGAGTAACCTAGCAACTGTCTAGCAACCACCCAGAACACCATAGCAACCACCTAGAACACCCTAGTAACTGAGTATTGAGTATGTTCTGCTATATTTGCTTCTTATTTATTAATCCAGTCAATTTGTTGATGAAATATTGATTAAAATGAAGAGACAATTTATACAGAATGAAATTGAGTTTAAAGAAAGGCTTTCTACAAAACAAAACTTAATAAGTGTTCAAAATCATGTGTGACCCTCTCCAAATGTTTTCCGATATATTGTGTATCTTATGATCCTGTCTTACTCATCTCCTGCGGTTCCCTTTTCATACATCATAAATCATATTTCATACATCATATATCATAAATCATATTTCATATATCATAAATCAAACATCATATATCATAAATCATATATCCGACTCAACACAGAGGAAATAAATGTAGTGGACGCATCGCTCCTACTTGTTACAGGTTTGACACTTTACTAAAATGACTCTGACTGTATTACTAAATAACTTATTGAATATTGATATCATTACTATCATTACTTTATTCAGGTCGGCACCACATGACGATTAGCCGAAATGTGTTTCTACATTTAATTTAGATTCGTTTATAGTGTGAGCCCCTGATTATATGCTGCATGTTGATTTATCATAAACAATATTGTAGTTTGATTTAATAATCATCGTTCCACATGTTCAGACTGAGCCAATAAAACATTAACAGGATAAATTGAATATTCAGTAAGTGTGTGTGTGTGTGTGTGTGTGTGTGTGTGTGTGTGTCGAGGTAAAAAATGTCATTTTCCTGAAAACTATTGAAATGATTTATAGTGTTTAGTAAACTAACTCCTCAAATGTTCAGTTGTAATGTGTGTTCTTGTGTTCAGACGCCGTTGATCTCACACTGGATCCAAACACAGCACACACTCATCTCGTTCTGTCTGAGGAGAACAGAAAGGTGACGTGTGTGGAAGAGAGACAGTCGTATCCTGATCATCCAGACAGATTTGAGTATATTCATCAGGTTCTGTGTAGAGAGAGTCTGACTGGACGCTGTTACTGGGAGGCTGAATGGAGTGGATCTGCTGATATATCAGTGTCATATAAAGGAATCAAGAGGAAAGGAGGGAGTGATGACTGTGTGTTTGGATATAATAAGAAGTCCTGGAGTCTGAGCCGCTCTGGTCTCAGTCTCTCTGTCCGTCACAATAATAACTCCACTGATGTTTCTGCTGATCCAGGATCCTGTAAGAGAGTAGGAGTGTTTGTGGACGAGTCGGCCGGCACTCTGTCCTTCTACAGCGTCTCTGACACACACACACTCACACACTTACACACATTCACACACACATTCACTGAACCACTTTATGCTGGATTTAGACTTAATTATTATAACTCTTCAGTGTCTCTGTGTCACATTAAACACACACACACACACACACACACACACAGACTGACACACACACACACACACGCACACACACACACAGACTGACACACACACACACACACACACACACAACTAACTGACTGACACACACACACACACACACACACACACACACACAACTAACTGACTGACACAAACACACACACACACCACACACACACGCAACTAACTGACTGACACAAACACACACATACACACAACCACACACACGCAACTAACTGACTGACACAAACACACACACACACACACGCAACTAACTGACTGACACAAACACACACACACACACACACACACGCATTCACACACACTCACTGAACCACATTATGCTGGATTTATTCAAACTCATTCAACACAGTCTCTGTGTCACATTAAACACAACATGTATAATATTATGCTGCATCCATGGATATTGTAGTGTAATTGGTGACAATGAATCTCTTATCTAGAAACTTTCATGATTTACTGTAAACATGGAAGATTGTGTGTCTCTGCAAGAGTAACGCAACAGTTACTGATCATTGTGAGCAGTTGTATCAACTGCTAGTTAGATCATTTGACATGTAATGTATGTATTGCCTTTTGAAATAGTCGTACTGTGATGTTTAGTTGTGTCTAATTGAACAAGTGATTTATGTTGAATGAAGATCTAAGTTTAGTATAGTAGAGGAAGAGAGCATGAGCTCCACTAACCCGCCGTCACTCACTCATTAAATGCTCTATAAATGTCTTTAAAGTCTTGCGGTGAGCAGAATCTCTGACACACACACAATCTTCTACTCCACCTTACAGCTGGTGTCCTCGTTCACACACACACACACACACACACACACAACGCTGTAACTTTATTTAGATTTCACGTCTAAACCCTCTTCAGACGAACAGACCAGCAGAGCCGGACGAGACCGCAGTTCAACACTGTGACGGACAAACTCGACTTCTGCGGCTTTAATCCATGTCTGTTAGTTTTCAAGCCGTTTGTAAGTGTGTGTTCACCAAAACAGTGACAAAATGACCTTTTTGCACATTTACAAAAGTCTGTCAGCTGTTATTGTGCAACACACAACTTCTTCAATAGGAAACACATCAACACTAGACAGAAACACACAGTTTACCTCTTTTCTTTAAAAAGAAATCAAAATAATATTTAATACACTTATACAATAGCACATAAATATTATAACACTGTTTCTCTGGCACTGAGGAGAATATCATCATTTATGACTGACATCAGGAAACACAAGTAATATCAAGATGAAAACGGTGCAGGTGTAGTTTCATAACATCAGAAATGAACCATTTAAAACAGCCCTTTCATAGCGACACTGCGGTTAAATATTACACACTAACGCAGTTCTCGCTGATATTTACAGTGTTTGGATGTTATGAACAGAATGAAGCTGTAATCGTCTTTCTCTTCCAGTTTGAGCTTTAAGAAAACTTAAATAACTCTGTCTGGGTTCATGAGGGATTGAAAATGACAGATGGACAGATACTAACGACAATAAAACACTGGTAAACAACACTTTAAAACATCTGCTAAACTATATTACATTAAAGATAGAAAGAAAAGTGAGAAATAAACGCTTGTAAATGGAAGATTTCAACATATTATTCTGGCCTTTCAAGACAAAGAGTTAACAGCATGAATCAATCAGTTGAACTGCTTTACTTTGGTTTGCGCTCAATATTGGAGCTCCAGATTTGTCTGGATGGATGGATGAGAAAAGATCAGCTCGATGATGGAGTCGAGCGTCCAGGCGAGTCTGTTCTGTGTCTCAGCATCGGGTGATGAAGCTCCTGGATTGGGTTTTGGCCACCAGTAATCGCAGAGAATCGCTGGACGTCCGGATGAGTTCTCGTCCACTGACAGGGAAAGACAGAGCAGAGGAGGGTTATTCCTTCAGCTTCAGTGTCAAGAACGTCCATCATCTCATTCAAGTCAATCTCATAACATGTTCAAGTTTCTTATTTCAGATTCAGAATGATCATCATCCACCAAGTGTGCGCAAACACACGTGGAAATTGTTGTGGTTTTTCAGGAGCTTGGGGTACATACATATTAAATTATTTCTTAAAAATATATAAAGAATATTTAGCTTAAAGAAAATAATTATTACATTTGTTTTAGTATAATGGAAACAAATAATGATAATAATAATTGAACATAATAGTTTAAATTGGAAAGTAAAAGACTGTGAGGAAATGTATTTACAGACGCTAGTATTAGTTGTGCTGCCTTTAATGCTGATTTACATAAAAGTAGTAATAAATTAAAAACTACTATAAGAAAAAATAAAACAAAAACATTATGAAAGCAATAGTTTTAGCACTTAATTGTCAATGTCAAATCCCCAAAAATTGTAACAGTCCGAAAATATGCTTCATTTCTTATTAACCCTTTGATGCGCAAGCTATGGACACCCCTTCGAATGCACAACATGGGTCTAAAAAGACCTGTATTCATTTCCTGTTATTTCATGCATGGCTTGGCTTTTTTTTCACCTTTTTTAAATCACTTTATTTGAGCGTTTAATATTTCACAAATGATCACAAATTCATATTTGAATATTTCCTAGGTTTTGTGTTAATACATCAAGTTTACACACATGGGTCTAGAATGAAGCGTGATAAAACAAAAGAATAAAGACAACTTTTTGTTCAAATAAGCAATGTCACAGTTGTTAAGTCCAGTAACATAACTTTCTGTTGCAACTTTTATTTTGTTGACTTAGCTAACATTAGATAAAATAGAATAATGTTGACCACAAGCTAGCTAATAGTATTGGACATGTTTCTCTTTTGCACTAGTAATAATGGATTTCAAGGTCAAGGTAACCTGAACGTTCCAATAATAGGCTATATATAGATGTCTCTCACAAAATATCAACTATTTTCTGTGACAAATAATTTCTTAAATAAAACTTACATGCATGAAATATACAAAAGCAGCCATGTTGAATTGCGAAATGTGTTGCATGTGAATAGTATTCTGCAGTAAATTTATTTATACTGTTTATAAATATCAAAGGTTCCTATACGGCTCATTTTTGACCCATGTGTGTAAAATTGATGTAGAAATACAAAACCTGTGTTTGTTTATAAAGTAAGAAAGGAAAATAAACATAATGATTTGTGGAAATCAAAAACAAGATATAAATACCTGGATAAATAAATGATAAAATACATTTCTTTCAAATATTCAGCAAAGAAACATGAATACGGGTCTTTTTAGACCCATGTTGCGCATTAGAAGGGTAGTGACACAAAAACGATTTTTATTCGAAAAGTAAGAAAGGAAAATTTTAAATAAGGATTTGTAATGATCTAAAACAAGTTAATTGGGGAATACCTGGAATACTGAATGATGAAATAAATTTATTGCAAAGATATAGAAAATGAAAAATCAGTCGGGTCTATTTAGACCCATGTTGTGCATCAAAGGGTTAATAAAAGTTGAAATGTGTAATTTTTGCACCACTAGCGGCAATTGCAAAAATAAAACAAGTTGTCCTTCAGTCCTTGACTGGGCCATATCACTAAAACAATACAAAATTTTTCAGCTTTTTGACAATATTCTGTATATTTACTCTCAAAAAAAGCTCATGGGTGCTTTTTTTCAAACAGAGGATCAATTCTTTCAGCCAAATCAGTACAGATCTAGTCAAAAAATAATGGGAATGTGAATGTTTTTGAAATCAATAGAGGCAAAGAAGAAGTGTTTCAACATAGTTAAAGTGGCACAAGTAAAGCCAACTTTAAAAAAGAAATAAGGCAAACTATCACGCTCAACTTCAAGTTAACTTCACGTATTCGCTCCTATTAAAGTCAACTTAAAACTTTTGTTCATCTAATGAGTAACAGGAGTCTTTTGCAACTATGGGATGTTTAGCATTTAGCAATGCTCTGTGTATGATTTTCAAAGATAACTTTATGACATAAAGATTGTTTGTCTCCTGAAACATCACTGTTCACCTGTGGTAGTCCACGCCCACCAGACTGACTCCATTCACAGCGAGGATCCGGTCGCCCACTCGCAGTCTCTGGCTGAGCGCAGCTGGGGAATCTGGCACCACTGACTTCACGTAGATCCCGCTCACTCGCAGGGGAGTTTTCTGTTACCAACCCACCAACACAAAGAGAAGACTCAAGATTAGCGGTGACCAGATGAGGATCCGCACCAGCAGGAAATGAATGATTCGTTTCTCTATCATCATGTGCTTGAGAGCGTCCTGAGTCACACGTTGAAAGTAAATGTTTTATTGTCTCTGAATGCTAAACCACACAGTCATCAGGTTCCTACTTCAGATCATTGTTAACATCAACCTCAATGTCAATGCAGTTCTGGGAAACATGGGAGATCTCACATTTAGTCAGGCTCGACTCATTGTTGGCTTCAAAGGACGATCGGTGTGGCCAACGCAAACCCATTCGTCCCCTACTGAGCAGTTTCTCGTAAAATATAACCCCCCGCATGTGTGCCTCATAGCGAACACCTAAGTCAGCAATTCCAAGTCATTTACAGGGCCAAAGTCTCTGAGCAAGTTAACAAAATAGCATAAGTAACTATGGCTCTGTTCCAAAACATAGTAAGATGCATATGTAGGCAGTGTTTTGAGGTCTCACATGATGCAAGACCTATTAGAAAAGTTAAGGAACAGCATTGTCCTGCCGTCCAAGACATCTTTGACCAAAACCAAATTACTAGGTACACATGTATCATTTGTAGAGAAGAAAATCCCATAATAAAGTTCAGTGAACAAATCTAGCCATATAGTGGATTTTATCATGTAAAATGATCATGTCTCTTTAGAAGATGTGGATTAAACAATTCGATTTATAAGGATTCCTTGTATGCGGTCTTTATGAATGTTTTGTAGCATCAAAGTTTTGGGTGATTAGACTATCAATGGAGGGACAGCAATCTCTCATTTACATGAAAGACTCATTGGGTTTGGATCAACATGAGTGCGAGTAAATGTTGACGGGAGTTTTGGGGTGTCTTTCCCTTTAAAGATTAGGATGCTGTCTATGTAGGCACTAGCTCTAGGTTTTGGAGCACAGACTACATGTCCGGATCTAATCCAGTCCTGTTATTTTTAATAAACAGCTGTTGACTGGCCTTGATTTGAAGGTGTGCAGCAAGCTCAAATGACATTACAGTTTGCATTCGACTTACAACCGTGTGTCTACAGGGAAATGGATATGAAATACCTTCTATATATAAAACAGGGTAATTTCATAGGCATGATCACAATGAAGGAACAACTATTACAGTCAATATGTATATCAACTCATCAGAGGAACCATCATTTATTTATCTGCTTCAAAAGTTACATCGTCTACAGTCAACGAAGAGTGTGTATTAAACAAAACTTGTCCACGCCATTTGCCTGCTAACTTCTTATTACCGTAAATGCACAAAAATCTCATTCTTATTACCGTAATGCACATAAAGTAATGCACAAAAATCTCATTCTTATTATAGTAATGCAAAAATATATATATATATATATCAATCTTATTATCGTAATGCAACAAAAATCTCAGTGTTGTTACCGTAATGGACAAAAATCTCATTGTTATTACAGCAATGGAAAAAAATCTCACTGTTATAACCGTAATGCACAAAAATCTCATTCTTATTATTGTAATGCAACAAAAATCTCATTGTTATTACCGTAATGGATAGAAATCTCACTCTTATTACCGTAATGGACAAAAATCTCATTGTTATTACCGCAATGGAAAAAAATCTCATTGTTATTGCATAATGCGCAAAAATTTCATTATTATTACCGTAATGCAACAAAAATCTCATTGTTATTACCATAATGGACAAAAATCGTATTATTATTAACGTAATGCACAAAAATCTCATTCTCATTACTGTAATGCACAAAAATATCACTCTTATCATTGTAATGCACAAAAATCTCATTCTTATTAAAAAATCTTATTCTTATTACCGTAATGGACAAAAATCTCACTCTTATTATCGTAATGGACAAAAATGTCACTCTTATTACCGTAATGGACAAAAATATCATTCTTAGAACCGTAATGCACAAAAGTCGCACTCTTATTACTGTAATGTGCACCAACCATCCATACCAGTTATTCCATGCATACAAATAATATCCTGTGTACATTTTACATACTTTACACTGTAGGAAGAGTATACAATGATGAATAGAATATAAAAATAAGACAAAAATAATCCTCACCATTCCATCCACCAGTGCCAGACCAAGACCACGAGGTCCTTTCATCAGCTCTACGGTGAACACCTCATCACTGTCCTCCTCATCTTCCTCTTTTCTGTGTTCTGAGTTTCCTTCCAGGCCGTTCTTTTCTGAGAAAACAACATCAAACGCATCACATTATCAGCTCAGGGTCTTCGCTGGATCAAATAAAGCACAAACAAAATCAAAAATCAATGATAGTCCAGGTCATATCATCCAAAAATCTGAAAAAATTAAGGTTGTTTTCAGGACTATAAATATAGTGATTATTTCATGGCATTAACGTCTAAACGAAATCAGAATTGTAGGTCAAATTGGAAAGGTCAAAAGTCACTCGTAAACCACTGAACGGACATAAACATCAGATAATTCTGCATGATGATAATACAAGAATGACTATTTTCATGTTCCCATAAAGATCTTATACTGTGGGCTGGTGTAAACACAAAGGGCTTTCCCCCAGCGCTCGGCCACCCGGCCTGCGTCCCGAACAATGCGATTAAGATTCCACCCAGCAAGTCAACTGTAAATTCCCATGATGCTTTATCCATTGCTCTTTTTTCTCCTGACATCACCACCTCTCTGTAATTCTTGAACCAGATTATAGGATTTGTGCCACTACCACGTAAGCAGCCAAACCTAGTGTGATCTAAGCAGAGTCCCTTTGATTAGGAGAACCCACACTAGTCTTTAGAAAGAGGAGGCGGGACACCAGTGGGAACTGGACGCCACATGTAGAGCTCTACCAGTCCTCAACTATATAGTAAAAGAACAAATGTCCAGTTTACAGACTATTTTAGTTCATTCTTTGTTTCAGCTCTATATTCTGACGTGACTGTGTTTGAAGCTGTTGTTAAATGCGCCGATTTGCTTGGCAACATAAACAGCCATAAAGTGGAGTCAAAAACACGCATTTTGTGAATTTGTGAAATATTTTGAGAATAAAACATTTCTTTTTTTCTTTCTTTTTGCGAATACAAAGCATTTGCATTGCTCCATAAAGTCTGGATTCAATCATGGTAGTCAGATTTTTATGACATTTTTGAAGTTTTGTTGGAATGGGCTTTTAATGGAGGACGAAATCTCAAAATAATTTACGTTTTGATGGTAAACGAAAGGGTTTAGTGGGTTTATAACAACATGAGGGAGAGTAAATGATTTTTTGGGTGAACTAACACAATATATATTTTTTTAGAGCTGAATTTGCATGCAGCTTTTGTTCATGAAGGGTTCCTGCTGATTGGATTCTCATTCTTTAAAAATGTATGACCTTTAATCATGGTAATCATTCCTCAACATTCATGAAACAGCAAGAGTTTAACATGTTCATCCAAATGCCAAGTGTTAAAGCGCTGAAGAAACTCTATGATTTACCTGATTGCTTAATTCTGAATAGTTTTTACCTGCCTAACCGTTGCTTACTTTATAAATGTATTATGCTTGGGAAAAACATTCTGTAGAGGAGATATGCTGGTTTCCAGCTTCTTCACCCGATGGAGCCAGAGCACACAAACCCAACCCCACATCAACACCAGCACATCCCATACGCCTCCAAAGACAATACACCCTGCCTTTGAAATCAGGGAACACACACAGGGTGAACATGTCTGAGCTCTTTCTCAGAGTACAGCTCACAAACTAATAGATGACAAGCAGTACGAGAGCTACATCTCTTTTCATGTAGCTGTACATCACGCATACATGCGAGAAACACTGTTTTTTGTTGTTGATCCCAAACCTAGTGACTAAACAGACCTTTATCCAGAATCTGGTGGAGAAAAGCAGATCAGCAAGTGTCCTTGATCATTGTAAATCAGGAATTGGTGCTTATATTTCCCCAAGGTCCACATGTGCTCCTTAGTTTTTTATAGGCCTACTTAAAATAAATAATTTTACAGGTCAGCCAAGACAAAAGCTAGCAAAATTTGCATTGAATTTAATGCCAGATAGAGTTCGTTGTGTAAACAAAATAACAATAATAACCAGGAAAAACTTTCTACGGAAGCCCTGAACCGCAACCTAAAAAAAAAAAAAAATCAGTAAAAAACAAAACAAACAAAAAAAAAAATCGGTAAAAAAAAAAATCTCTAAAAAAAAAAAAAAAAAATCTAGCATTTCGAGATTAAAGTCGGAATGTTTCGAGATTAAAGTCGAAATGTTTCGAGATTAAAGTCGAAATGTTTCGAGATTAAAGTCGAAACATTGTGCATTCATAACAGTGCGCGTCCACTGGCTCAGAGCGCGCGCGTGTGTGTGTGTGTGTGAAGTCGAACTGCAATGGATAAACACAAAATAGTAGCTTTTTACTTTTATCTGGGCTTTCAACAAAATCTACACGTCACACGTGCTAGTGGCAGTGTTTCTGAGGTGTTTTCGTGCTCGTCTAGTCAACACTATCTGGGTCGAGAACACAACAGGAACTGTTCGGTCTCCCTCTTCACCGTAAATACGCTCTGGATACATTTTAAGTGCATCATTCAGTATCCAATCATTTGGCCGGATCCTGTGATTTCCTAAGATTTAATAACCACTTATGGTTGAGGAGAGATTCTCTGATATGATTGTAAAGCACTTTGAGTGGCATATATGAAAGCGCTATATAAATGCCCCATTCATTCATTCATTCATTCATTCATAAAGCTGGATTTCTCCATCCAGTCTGAAAAGTGTTTTCCGTGTTGGCTTTCCTATAGGCTAAAGTCTATTCCGGCGCATTATATTTTATAACGATAAAGTAAGATAAGTAATTCAGATAAAACTAAAAAGCTACTATTTTGTGTTTATCCATTGCAGTTCGACTTCACACACACACGCGCGCGCTCTGAGCCAGTGGACGCGCACTGTTATGAATGCACAATGTTTCGACTTTAATCTCGAAACATTTCGACTTTAATCTCGAAACATTTCGACTTTAATCTCGAAACATTTCGACTTTAATCTCGAAACATTTCGACTTTAATCTCGAAACATTTCGACTTTAATCTCGAAACATTCCGACTTTAATCTCGAAACATTTCGACTTTAATCTCGAAACATTTCGACTTTAATCTCGAAACATTTCGACTTTAATCTCGAAACATTTCGACTTTAATCTCGAAACATTTCGACTTTAATCTCGAAACATTCCGACTTTAATCTCGAAACATTTCGACTTTAATCTCGAAATGCTAAATTTTTTTTTTTTTCAGATTTTTTTTTTTTTACAGATTTTTTTTTTTTTTACAGATTTTTTTTTTTTTTTAGGTTGCGGTTCAGGGCTTCCGTAACTTTTATTTATAAAAAAGCATAAAATACACTGGGACTCTTATTTTGAAGAATTGTATGTTTTACTATAGATTGCAACAGTCTGGTTCCAGAAGTAAAGTGCATTTTTACTCTGAAACGTGTCATATTTCTTTGCCTTTCGGAATTTAATAATCACACTGTGTCGCGATTACAGTTTTTCCATCCACAAATTTACGTTTTCTATAGTATTTTAGATATTTAAGACTTTTTATAACCTTATATTTCACAAAGCTGAGGACCAGCGGGGATCTTTTTTTTTATCCACACACGTGCGGGTTACCTCTCCTGTGCTGGCGTGCCGTCTGCTGCGTCTCCCCCTCCAGCGGGCCTGTTTCCAGCTCGGCCTGGTCGAGATTCTGAGGGGTGTTGGGCGGCGTGAGCAGGCAGGAGGGGTCGAGGGCCAGACTCTTGTGGTAGCCCAGGTCTGTACTCCCAGACAAGCTGTTCTGGATCTCCAGGCTCTTGAGTTTCTGGGTCAGGACGGCCTCACATGAGCTCAGGTTGCTGTGAGACTCCCGGAGCGGTGGAGGTGTTACGGTGGCACGGTGTTGATCTGTTGCCTCTGAATCCTGGCAGGCGATTGGTTCAATCGTTGGTTCAGTCTCTTCATTCAAGTGACTGCTGGAGTCCTGAATGAATCCGAAAGGACAAAATTGATTATCAGCCCATATTTTAAATCATGTTCGATTAATATGTAGGTTTTGTTGTGAGACTAAAAAAATCTCAAAAAGCATCAATAAAGAAGATATAATTTGGTTGTCTTAACCCTCAGGTGCTCTTCGGTCATTTCTGACCGAAAATTTTTCTGTTTTGAAATTTTAAAAATCACAGCTTCATCGGAATGTTACGAAACTTGGTGACTTTTATGGCATTGGGTATGTGAACACACTAAAAAATTGAGGTCATGATTCGAGCAATTTAAGTGGTCGTAAAAAAATGAGTCAAACTTTTGCTCTTCTGTCAAAAATGACCGACCCATAGGAAATGAATGGGAAACTGACAAAAAAATTAAAAATTCTCTGAATTTTTGTAAGTACAATCTACAAATCGGCCACAATTCTAAAAAAAAGTACACCGCAGTAAAGGGGTAACACTCTACAACATCTAGAGTGCAAAACAGACACACCCACCAACACACACACTCATACAAACACACTTTTATACACATACAAACCAATAAATTTTGATTACAAAAAGTATGTTTTGAATTTTTAAAAATCACAGCTTCATTGCAATGTTACGAAACTTGGTGACTTTTATAGCATTATGTATGTGAACACACAAAAACATTGAGGTCATGATCGGAGCATGCTAAGTGGTTTTAAAAAAAAAATAGTCACACTTGTGGTTTTTGGTCAAAATGACCCCCATAGGAAATGAATGGGAAATTGTAAAAAAAAAAAAAATGAAGAAAAAAAAATTGTGAATTTTTGTTTTTTGTCAATTTTTTTTTATAAGAAATAGGTTTTTTTGAGATTGTACATCAACTATATATTCAAATTCACCACCAACAACAAAAAAATGTGTTCATAAACAGCTGGGGAATTCACATGCCTCTCCATAGAGAGCTGTACATGCTATCAAGTGATTGCACCATGATTCTACGCTTTTTCTCTATACTGTAACCAGATGGTGCTAATTTTCTTCAAAAAATATTTTTTTTCTGAAGACCTAGACTCTATATTAAACTAAAATACTGCATTAATATTTTTTTGAAAAAATAATATATAAATAGAAAAAAAATATATATATACTATATATATTTTCCATGGCAAAAATAAACCATAAATATTGCATAAATATTAATAAATTCAATTAAATTGTCTCAAAATACTAAATTAAAAAGAATAAATATTATAGAACCAAAATAAATTGCATTGGTTTTACTGGGATGGAGAAAGTTTTATTTTTAGGTGTCCGGTCACTTTTGACCGGGAAGATAACAAGTGTGACTCCGAAACGAAGAGCACCTAGTAAAAAATAGCCAGTTGTCAAAGAGTTTGATGCGAGTTAAATCTTTTCCAAATTAAATTTACTGTTATTTAACCAACAACGTTGAGAAATATGGGTATGGATTTAATATAGTACATATCTATACCCGTCAACTAACCATTGCAACAAAAGTCTGTGCATTCTGTGTGGCGTCTGGGGAGTTCCCAGCATGGAGGAGGTGTACCTGTGAGGGCTGTGTCTGGCTCTCTGGGAGAGACTGGATAAACTCCTGCAGATCCTGCAATGGAGGGAACAGCCCTGGCTCTGTGATGGGATTTCCCAACTCCAGATGAAAGATGCTGCTGGGCAGGATTAGAGGAGGATGGTTGTCGAAACTTTCCAGGATATTAGCTAAGACAAAAAAAATACTTTTGCCGTCAGGCACAGATAATCTCAGTGAGCATTCAAGACATCATTTGAGTCCTTTATACATAGGCCTCCCCCTGATAATGAATCACCCACTGCTAAAAGGTTAGTTGAAAGCAACACTGACACTATATTTGAATGTTTATTGCTTTAAAGATGCTTGCTTTAAACCAATCCATTTTATAATATGCAATATACAAATAAGTATGATGTGACTTTACTGAATGCAGAGCTGGTGCATCTCTACATCTTAACTGATGTTTTCTCACTGCTGTCATTTTTGTTGTATGTTTATTTTGTTATTGAGATAAAAGCACGCATTACATATGTGGACATTCGCTTACAGTAAACTCCTGAAAAGGAAACTTGAAACTTATTTTTATATCCAAGTGAAGAAAGTGAAATAACTCTGTCATGAGTATAAAGGGATACTCCATTTTTTTTTTTTTTGGAAATAGGCTCATTTTACCACTCCCCCAGAGTTAAACGGTTGAGTTTTACCGTTTTGATATCCAATCAGCCGATTTTATGATATTTAGAAGAATATCAACAACCAGACAGTTTCTGGTCCCATTGACTTCCATAGTATATTTTTTTTCCTACTATGGAAGTCAATGAGACCAGAAACTGTCTGGTTACTGACATTCTTATAAATATCAGAAAATCGTCTGAATGGATTCGAAAACGTTAAAACTCAACTGTTTAACTCTGGGGGAGTGGTAAAATGAGCCTATTTCCAAAAAAAAAAAGTGGAGTATTCCTTTAAGGCAAACCTTTTAAAGTACACATATAAAACAGTATTTAATCAATTTAGGCTGTAGGTATACTATATTATGGAACTGACAATGGTCAAACGTCACTGTTCATCTGTGATTACAGGATGATGTGTGTGTTCATATTTGAGCTCACATGTATGGAGGGCCGCCGCTGAATCCTCTGGTGACGGGGTCCAGCATGGAGGGCACGTACGGGCGGTGTTGTACTCTCTCAGCATATGATGCAGCTGTGCGGGGTTCAGATGAACAAACTCAGCTCTCAGAGTGGACCATGATGCCTGTAAACACACACATATACATAGAAGAATGAAACATTCACATAAAACTAAAAGGGCATTTCAGGCCCAGACAGATTTCTCAGCAAACTATTCAGGAAAGGAGAAATGTGCTGGTGAAATGTGAGATGTGTTGACTCACAATCAGTGTTGGGAGTAACGCATTACAAAAGTAATACATTACAGTAACATATTACTTTTTGCTGTAACGCAGTAGTGTAAGGCATTACTAATCAATTTTCTGTAATATTTTACTCGTTACATGTTCAGTGAGGCTTGTATTACAGTTGTATTACAGTGTATTGTCTGCTTTTACTTCTTAAAGGCAACAGACTATGTGAAAGTTTTAAAGCAGTCTTTTAGTGCCAGTTCAGAGCGGTCGCGTCTGTAACATTGTTTTTTCCTCACAAATGCGAACACGAAAACTAAAATAAAATGAATATTTTAAGTTCTATGGAGACTGGAGAGCCAACCCTTCCTCATCCGATTTGCGCAGTGTAATTAACAGAATTACAAAAAATATATTTTGCCGCCTATTTTTTTGTCACGCATGAATGTGTGTCTTTTCCCTAATATTAAAAATAAAACATAGACTGATATTTGTCTAATGTCTGGAGTCCTTTGAGGAAGTAGCCTATATACGTTTCAATACTGCAAATTTATATACGTTTTGACTGCAAATGTCATGTCCATAATGCTGGACTTCCCCAATTTTAAATAATTTATCCTCAACTAGTTTTGTGGTGTAGGTCTACGTATTTTATAATGTTAACTTCTAATAATACTAATAGCCTAATTTAAAGATAAGGTAGCATTGGATATGGACGGTAAGGAGAATAACGCTGGAATTGGAAGAGGTTTGTCGCGATTCTGTAGGTTCGTGGATCTGAGTCGTGTGGCAAATCGCGATTTCGGTTTCATATTGCATATCGTTACAGCCCAAAAGTTAAGTTCTACTTAGTTATTTTGGTGAAAGTAACTCAAAAGTAATACATCAGTAATGTAACACATTACAATTCTGAGACAGTAATATTGTAAGGTAATGAATTACTTTTAAATAACAGTAACAAGTAATACCTAATGTATCACAGTTTGGAAGTAACTTGCACAACACTGCTCACAATTGGTCACATACATTGTAATCTTGATTTTGCAGCACACAATGGGCACATAATTGTATATGGCTTACATTGGTTCTGGGAAACACAGCCCAGCAAGATTTACAGTAGCAACAGTAACTGTGATGAAAAACTGCTTTCAATTAGTGTACTCATTCACACATCTCACAAATCAATTTAGATGAAATGTATGTGTAGTCTTGTATAATAATGAAAGTTTTTTTTTTTTTTTGTAATATCACCTAAAGGGAGCATGTGCAAAGAAAATAAAAAAGGACCCAATACTGAGCCTTGTGGTGTACCCTCCGTTACAGATGTTTTACACAAACAAACGGGTAGAATCTAAACTAGGTTAGTGTCTTTCCAGAAATGGCAACACAATTTAAAATTATTGTGTCAAATGAAGCACTTAGTATAATTTAGTCTGAATGTTTTAGTACATTTATATGTAGTAAGGCGATTAATTGGCTGGACACAACAGTTTCCAGTGTTTTGTTGAAAATATTTAAATAGGTAAACAATCTTTTTCACTAGGGTACATATTCTCTGACAACACATGATAAGCAAACTCTATTGTCGAATAAACAAAACATCTTTAAAATACCACAAAGGAAATACAGCCACCAAATAACACTCCTCATTTATTTTTTGCATTCTCCTTTACTGGTGTCTTATGAATAGACTGTCTAAATAACAGAGTAGTGTTTTCTTCTGTGAACAAAATAACATCCACTACTTGTATGTAATTAAATCAATCTCTTCACAAAATTATAGGAAGCAGTGGCTGGGAATGAACATTGTACAAACTCACTTGCTGAACCTGACAGGACATGTTAGTCATTTCCTTACAGTTACAGCTTAGTTTCATTCAACAGAGAGTTTATCTTTCGAGTTTCGTTTAGAATACAGACTATAGTCTATATTCTTTGAACTAAAAAAAAATTTCGGGGAGACCTATAACGCTCTTTTACAAAGTCTTGATTTTGGTTTTGGGGTCTTCTAAAATAGGTTTTCATGCTTGAAAGTTCAAAAGACACATTATTTTTCATATATTTGATATTGTTGCAGCACCTCTCTTCCTAGTCTGTCAGGAACACTTCCTGTCTATATGAAGCCTCTCCTCTTCAAAAGTTTCCGAAATGCCATGGCCTATACCATAGTTCCAACATACTCACTTATTTTACGTATGCCTCGGGTGGGAATTATTATTAAATGAGGAATGTTAACATTTTTCTTCCAGGAACAAATCTTTTTCTTCCAGGAACAAAAAAAAAGACATTTTTCAAGCTCAAACAGCAACATTACACACTAGAGAAATTTGAGGCCATTAACCTATTTTAAAATATTTCATACACTGTTTGTTTGGCAATTGTGCTGATAGTTACTTAATTTAATGAACCAATTAAATATAAATCAAAGTAATGAAATATTTTGGCTGAAAGTAGAGAGAAAGGTACAATGTATGTAGCACTACGATAATAAGTTTGCAAACATTGCTAAATATTATTTCTTTATTTTGATTTTGGGAAGAAATGTCAATAATGTGGCAAGATTCACCATTATCCACAAGTTTCCTACGCCCCATGAGGCCTTGCGCCAAAAGTGGGCGCGACTTCCGGTTGGAAGTAAGCAAAGTGCGATTTGACATGCTTGACACTCGTTCATTAAACAGTTAACAGTCATTCAAGTTATAGCGATCCAAACTAGCTAACGATGTGGGAACGCAACCTCAACGAAATTCAAAAGGGTGAAATAACAGTACCTTTACCCTCCGCAGTAGTTGATTGGGAGTATTATAATAACATTATTAATAATCAATACTCATCAAGGCATGGTGACAGACAGTTGTGCGAGCTGACAAACAATTAAAATAAAAAATACACACTTAGTCATTGTGCTTTGGAGTTTATTCAAAATTATAAATGAATGTGCTACTGGAATACATTAACTGGCACATTTGGTATTCTGTCAACACAGGCTTTGATTCTGAGTTTAGGTGTAACATCAGTAGCGAACAGCCAATCACATGCTGATAGAGTTTATAGAATATTAAGAATTTAAACTAATGTACACAGGAAGATTCGTCGTCTTTTGGGAGGTGATGGAAACTACAGTCGTTGGCAGGATCAGAGACGGGCTCTGGCAGGATCACTCTGATTTCATTTTCAGCTTATGTTCAAAACAATCCCGTTTAAGCCACTGAATTAGTTTAGTCTGGTTATACATACAACCGCGAACAGCACATGTTGTCCCTGAGCTCCGTAACGACATCTCTCATAAAGATTTGCGTCTTTAAGTAGTAAAATAATTATCCGAAAAACAGCTAGCCTCTTCGCTAACTAACACACAAAACACCATTGGAATGCTACTTCCGCCGCCTCACCGGAAGTTTCACCCACTTTATTTTTTACAGGAGCGCCCCTCGGAAACTTGTGGATATGCTAAAATGAAGCATAGAGATTTTTCATAAATCATTTAGCTGATGCATAGACATTTTTAAGGCGCCTCAAACACATGTGATGGGTGGAGTAACATAAATCTGGGAAGGGCTGTGATCTGTCGGGCTAAGCCGCAGGACTCACTCTTGGCTAATAAAGCAACAACACAGCCGTGCATGTGCATCAGAAGCATGTTTATGAGTAACTCATTTTCTCCAGCTGAATGTGCAAATTATCTTTAGCCAGGTCTGGTCTTAGTTTATCCTTGGATTTGACTGTAAAAAAGGCAACCAGACTAAAACAGCTCTGGTGTAGACGTTGGATTTACGTCTTGGTTCACAATTTGATATATCAAATTGTACTGAAAATGAAAATGGATGCGTATAGAAGCTCATATAATTTGGTCTTGAAGGAATTTGATGAGAAATGCTGGAGATCTCTGCATTTTGAATATGTGACAAATCTGTGAGAGCAGTTTAAGAGACTGTTGAGGGAACATGAAACGACTTGTGTCATGTTGTGATTTTTCTTTGCTATAGACACCCACAAAAGGCCGGGCTGAAGAGTCAGAATGGCTGTCCCAAAATAGATGGATGGAAAAGGGGAAAAGACTTCTGCAACTATGTGCAGAAATGGATGTTTTACGAACCACAAACTGTGCGCTCATGCCATGGGTGGAAACTTAACAACCAGTCTCCCAGCAACTTTGACATGCAACCATTGTTTGTTGACGGATAGAGGAAGTTAGCATTCTCTAATTGCACACTGGATGATACTGACAGACACATGCGGCCTCTTTATACTCAACAAGTGCTACATGTGATAATGTTATTAGCCGGAAAAGCACAGTTTCTCAAACTTTCACAGTGCTTGACCTAAAAGTTTCAAATCACTACAGTGTTATGGGTTAGATCGATTGAATGCTAGTGTGTTCGGAGTGGTTGGTCTGTGTTGTAGCTATGGTTTATAGAGGTTGATGGGGAGTTTTTAGGATACTTTTTCACACTTACAATTGTTAATCCCGGATGATTCAAAATCCTGGGTAAACTATTCCTTGACGACCGGTTTTAATGGAATCTGTGGAAATGTGTGAAACATTGCTGAACCCAAAGTTAAATGTCACCTTCACTCAGGGTTTAAATATACGTTAACCCAGAGTCACAGCCTGTTCATACAAACACAACAACTCGGCCTGATTTTTGCATGCAGCTCTGTTTTGCATGCAGCTCAACTCTGTTCAGACCAATTCGTAGCAAATAGTAAATGCAAACTTGTTTCTCTTACAGTAGGTGGTGCTTAGAAAAAAAGAACAAATACCATTTTTAAAGGGCTAGTTCATCCAAAAAGGAAAATTCTGTCAGTATTTACTCGCCCTCATGTTGTTCCAACCCCGTAAGACCTTCGTTCATCTTCGGAACACGAATTAATCACTCCTGCATACTAGTCCATAGGCTTCTTGAGAGAATGAAACTTGCCGGCCTCGAAAAGTTATTAAAGACATCGTTAAAATACTCCAAGTGACTATAGTGGCTCAATTTTAACTTTATCAAACGACAAGAACACTTTTTGTGTAAAAACAAACATGAATAACGACTTTATTTCAACTATTAATTTCCTTCTCTGTGGGCCTGTAGTCAGTTAAGCGTCACACGTAGGCTCACTATTGGTCAACGCTGGTCATATGTGTGATGTACAACAACAGATCATATGCTGTTAAACTCGAAACTCGAGGCCCAGAGAGAAGGAAATGAATAGTTGAAATAAAGTCATTATTTTGTTTGTTTTTTTGCGCACAAAAAGTGTTCTCGTCGCTTGATAAAGTTAAGATTGAGCCACTGTAGTCACTTGGATTTTAACGATGTCTTTAATAACTTTTCGAGGCCGGCAAGTTTCAACCCCTCAAGAAGCCTATGGACTAGTATGCAGGAGCGATCTTAATATCTTAAATATCTTAATTTGTGTTCCGAAGATGAACGAAGGTCTTACAGGGTTGGAACAACATAAGGGCGAGTAAATACTGACAGAATTTTCATTTTTGGGGAAACTATCCCTTTAACTCAACAAAGCACTGCCAAGCTGTAGATGTATGTTTGAGCAGCGACTTCGGGCAAGTGACCAACATCTAGTGTGGAAAGTCTTAGACAGAATCAGAGTAAGAGCAGTCAGTTAGAAAAAAATAAATAAACCATATAGTAATTCAGGCTGACAGACTGTGCTGAGTATTATTGTAGATTAAAGTCTTAAATTGTAAAATAATATGTTGGCTTATAAATATTTACATGGGTTAGATACCCTTCTGAAAATGACGTGCATGTAATTGTGTTGAATGTGCACTTAAAGTTAGTTTAAAATTTTTAAAAGTACATTTAAAAAAAGTGTACTTGCAAATATTATAATATTAATGAAATAAAAGGACACTTATGTGAAGTTCAAGAGAGATTTGCCACTATGTACACTTTTGAAAATTCACTTTAGCAAAGCTAGTAAAGTTTTACTTCAAAGTACATTTAAATGATTGTTTTAATAATGTTTAGTCGTGTTTTAAAGTATGCTTATTTTGATGTGTTGACTAAAATACTAAAGCACATTTGTAAATGTACTTGATTATAATTTGATCTGTGTAAATTATCTTTAAAATTAATTTCAAAATTGTAATTTCAAGTGTGTAATTACAAAGGCTGTCAAACGATTGATCGTGATTAATTGCATCCAAAATAAAAGTTTGTGTTTACATAATATATGCGTGTGTGCACTGTGTATAGTTATACACAGTTATACACTGTGTATAGTATATATATATACACACATACACACACATGCATGTATATTTAAGAAAAAAATATTATTTATATATAAAATATTTATATTTATATATAATATAAATTATATATAAATCTATATACAGTATATATATATATGAAAATATTTCTCAAATACATACAAGCATGTGTGTGTATTTATATATTAATATATAAAATAATTATACACAGTGCACCCACATACATTATGTAAACACAAACTTGTATTTTGGATGCGATTAATCACGATCGTTTGACAGCCCTAGTAATTACAAATACATTTAAATACAAGTTTTAATATAAATTAATATAATTAATATAAATATCTTTTTGTTTACAAAAATGCTTGTCAGTAAATTCAATAGTATACTATAATCAGGCAATAAAATAATTATTAAATGACATTTAAAAGGTGTACATAAGTCATACTTAAATTTAAACTATAACACATTTTCATTCAATTCTAAATGCCATTGTATGCCGTTTGTATTTGTTTGTGGATTTTTGTTTGTTTGTTTGTTTGTTTAAAACATTCTAGAAACTATGGATGAAAACTATTGGTTACACTTTATTTCAATAGTCCCCTTTAGACAATCTAACTATAAGTAACTTTTCAACTACATGTCAGCTAACTCTAATTAGAGTATAGAGTAGAGTTAGGGTTCGAGTTTGGGAGAATAAGTTGACTTGTAGTTGCCAAGTTACTTAAAGTCTGTAGAAAACCTGTTGGAGGCCAATCAAAATAAAGTGTTAGCAAAAAATTGGCCAATTTAGCAAAATCTTGCACATTTATATTTTTTCCTCATATCATGTATTATTTATGTATATTGTCTCTTATTAAAATAATAAATAAAAATCCAACAAACATGCAATTAAATATATTCAAATTTTCCTTAATTATTTCTGTAAATAAAAAACTCTTTCTAAAAGTAAGCTTAAGTTTTTCACAAGGGGTATATCTCTCCGAGTATGTCATAGTTTTAATAACGGAGAAACACCCTTAATCAAATTTGTAATTAAATAGTTTTTAAAAAAATATTTACATGTCCCTCATTTACTGTAAAAAGTTCATTTATGGTTGACTGCGTAATGCAGAACAAATAAACAGAGAGATCATGTGACACAGTGAGTCATGTATATGTTTGTTTAAAGTGAACTCAGTCACTTAAGACAGTGAGATCATACTAGCCCCTCCCACTTAGAGTTGTAATCCAGGTCTCTGATAGGTTAAGAGGCTTAACGGTCAAAGTTCATTTACCGCAGAGACTTCACGAGACCTGTAAACCCCCACGGTACAGGATGTGTTTGGGTGACGTGCTGTAAACCTTGTACTGTCCTCTGTAATTCTGCTTTTTTATGGTATGATAAGCTAAGTGAAACTCATTTCCTTACGCACAAAAGAGTAAACAATGCGTCTCCCCACTATCAATGGCTTTTGAAGAAAGTTAACAGGTCTGAGACCAGACAAACAGCTGTTTTGACTTTTCCATTTCCTGCTCATCAGCTAATAAAGTCCCTCCTGCCAGCGGCGCTACGTCTACAAAATGATTCAACTTTGATGACTGAGCTGAATGCTTATTTAGGATTATATGACAGGCTGAATGCGGTGGCATGTTGTGGCAACCTGAACGGGTTGTATGTGGTGAATGGGAAAATGGCATGACTCAAGGAGTATGACGTTTGTCATGAGTTTGATGCAATCATGAGGTTATATTGAATTAACATGATACCTCCTCAAGTCTTGTGAAACAGGTTTGCTCTGTTTCTTGAAACATCACGTCATTTTTATGTATTTTACAAGGACTTTATTGGTGTTCCCATAACTGATCCTCACACCTGTCCAATCAGCAGTCAAACCTCCAGCACACCTTGCTGTCAAACCCAAGTTAATTATTCTTTGCAACTGAGGAATTTCCTTATTTATTCACAAGGAAACTCGATCAAGCTGTTCGTCAAGTGAACTGAACAAACAATATAAGGGTGCACCAACACCATTTTTGACACACGATATGCCCAATGAATTTCCTTTCTAGTGAATTGTGATCTCTGGATAAAGGCTATGGTTTGCACGTAACTTTTACCCCACACAAGAGAAATATCTCTATATTTCAGTGCGTAATAACACTGTACAGGTAACACTTTATAATAACATTAGTTAACTAACATAAACTAACAATTAAACATCATTCTAAAGCATATATTTTTGGTTGAAGGTTAAGTTTAATATTTACTAATACAATACTAAAATAAAAAATTTATCTGTTAATATTTTAATGGACCTGAACTGAACAATAAACTAAACTAAAATGAAGAAAATGAATGTATTGCTAATTGTTAGTTAATGCATTAAGTAATGTTATAATAAGGCATTATTGTTTAGTGTTACAAATGTACATTCACTATAGAAACATCCATGATGTTTAAGAGTGTGTTTACACTTGATTTAAAACAAACTCGACTGAAATATGAACCAAACACATGAAGTCATCTACTGTATAAACGAACCAAAAACAGGATGACGTCACAAGATGTGACCCTAAAAAGGACACACTGTTCAAGAAAACCTGTTTTTTCACGTCATAGTCGTGATGTTGACATTCACAATTCAGTTCAGGCATAACTTGTATTTTCACTTTTATAAGGAAATTAATAAACATTGAGAATAACCTTCAAAGTTGTGATAAAAAAAAGGATTTTCAACCACAGTCTTGAAAAGAATACAGGTTCCAGACTTAGCAAGCATAAATATAAATATGCCAATGGACTTCCTGTGATCAATAAACATAAAATAGACACCACATCCTCATTTGTAGCGGATTTGGTTAAACATTTGTAGCCAAAACCCTTTTTTCGGACAGCGGCCATATTGTATTTAGGGAATTTGGGGAGTCCTGATATACCCAATCATAAATGTAAGTATTCATATGGGTTTCCCATAGCCAGAAAAGGTAAAATAGACATCAAGTTTGTATTTGTATCTCATCTGGTTTAAAAGCTATAGTCGAATCCCTTTCAGGCGGCGGCCATATTGGATTTGCCCGCCATCTTGGTCTCAGGGACCATTGGCTTGGGTTCCCTGACTGAATCATTTCAGTATGCCCTCAGCTACTGTACATCTGTGCCAAATTTGGTGCTTGTAGATGAATTTGCGCGAACAATGGTATGTAAGGCCCCATTCTACAGCCCAATCTGCTTTTTTGGACAGCGGCCATATTGGAATTGGAGGATCAAGGGGTCCAGATATACTGGGTAATAAATATAAACATTTCTATGTGTTTCCCATGATCAATTAAGCTGAAAAACATATCAAGTTTGTATTTGTAACTCATGTGGTTCAAAAGTTATAACCGGAACCCTTTTCGGGCAGCGGCCATATTGGATTTGGCCGCCATCTTGGCCCCGAGGGTCGCTGGCTCCGGCGCCCTAGCTAAATCATTTCGGTATGACCTGAGCTACATCTGTGCCAAATTTGGCGCTTTTAGATGAATTTGCGCGAAAATGTGCTTAAGGCCCCAACTACAGAAAAGGTTTGGAATTACGTTAGACTGAGCAAATGTTAAAATGTTTCTTATTTTGATGGAATAATTCTTCATTGTTTTAATGTCTCTTTCAGAGGCTGGATGTGACCTCGGTTTGGCCTGTGCTCTCAGTGGTGGTCGCAGCTGGTGTCTTTTATCTCTACAGTCAGATACAGATGCCTGATACTCAGGCATTTAGCCAAGACAACTGTGAGGAACAAAGTGGTGCTGATTACGGATTCACTCTCAACACTCGGAAATGGTGCTATACTTTTTCAGAACAACTGGATCATTCCTGTCATGCAGTACCTTAAAACGAATATGTCTTTATTGTAATTTAAGGAAGTAGTTCTATAAAAGGGTAAATCAGAAATGTGTAATATAGAAATATGATCTCAACTTTATTACTTACAATTTGGCATGACAATTTAGCAGGATAAAAAGCTAAAGTTAGCCATTGCTCATTGAGGGATTGAGAATTTAAAATAGATTGATATTAAAACTGGGAGAGCAAAACAAACAACAAAACAGCTTTACCCTATGTAAAGTCAACACCATATTAAGACTAAAACTAGGGGCATATAGACTCACTTAAAGGATAGGAACACCATAATACTGTGTTTGACCTTCAGAACTGCCTTAATCCGTGGAATTGATTCAACAAGGTGCTGAAAGCGTTCTTTAGAAATGTTGGCCCATATTGATAGGATAGCATCTTGCAGTTGATGGAGATTTGTGGGATGCACATCCAGGGCACGAAGCTCCCGTTCCACCACATCCCAAAGATGCTCTATTGGGTTGAGATCTGGTGACTGTGGGGGCCATTTTAGTACAGTCAACTCATCGTAATGTTCAAGAAACCAATTTGAAATGATTCCAGCTTTGTGACATGGTGCATTATCCTGCTGGAAGTAGACATCAGAGGATGGGGACATGGTGGCCATAAAGGAATGGACATGGTCAGAAACAATGCTCAGGTAGACCGTAGCATTTAAACGATGCCCAATTGGCACTAAGGGGCCTAAAGTGTGCCAAGAAAATATCCCCCTCACCATTACACCACCACCACCAGCCTGCACAGTGGTAACAAGGCATGATGGATCATGTTCTCATTCTGTTTACGCCAAATTCTGACTCTACCATCTGAAATCGAGACTCATCAGACCAGGCAACATTTTCCCAGTCTTCAACTGTCCAATTTTGGTGAGCTCTTGCAAATTGTAGCCTCTTTTTCCTATTTGTAGTGGAGATGAGTGGTACCCGGTGGGGTCTTCTGCTGTTGTAGCCCATCCGCCTCAAGGTTGTGTGTGTTGTGGCTCCACAAATGCTTTGCTGCATACCTCGGTTGTAACGAGTGGTTCTTTCAGTCAAAGTTGCTCTTCTATCAGCTTGAATCAGTCGGCCCATTCTCCTCTGACCTCTAGCATCAACAAGGCATTTTCTCCCACAGGACTGCCGCATACTGGATGTTTTTCCCTTTTCACACCATTCTTTGTAAACCCTAGAAATGGTTGTGTGTGAAAATCCCAGTAACTGAGCAGATTGTGAAATACTCAGACCGGCCCGTCTGGCACCAACAACCATGCCACGGCCAAAATTGCTTAAATCACCTTTCTTTCCCATTCTGACATTCAGTTTGGAGTTCAGGAGATTGTCTTGGCCAGGACCACACCCCTAAATGCATTGAAGCAACTGACATGTGATTGGTTGATTAGATAATTGCATTAATGAAAAATTGAAAAGGTGTTCCTAATAATCCTTTAGGCGAGTGTGAGGAGTAAGAACAAGTATTTGATACACTGCCAATTTTGCAGGTTTTCCCACTTACAAAGCATGTAGAAGTCTTTCATTTTTATCATAGGTACTCTTCAACTGTGAGTGACAGAATCAAAAATCCAGAAAATTATATTGTATGATTTGTAAGTAATTAATTAGCATTTTATTGCATGACATAATTTGTATTTGATCACCTACCAACCAGGATCTCATTGACTCTGTGCACGAGAAAAATGCTAACTTCCGCCTTGAGGGCGGATGTTGGGTACTTCGGTTCCGGTTGCCGTTGTTTACATCAGTGGACCGGCTATCTAAAGCTTAGCTATCTAAATATATTTGTCTAAAACTATGTTCGTTTGTTCATTGTCAAGTCAACCAACACAGTTTTCACTCATATGGGTGGAGCCAGGCGCTGCTGCATTGTGAAAAGTACGTTAAACGAGACTTTATCCTATGTTTTATCCTATGTTAAGTACGAGACTTCCTTATAGATTTCCACGACGCATGCGCGAGAATTGCGATCTGAAGTAGTGTAAGCTGGTGTAAGCAGATCGCAAATCTCGCACATGCGTCGTGGAAATCTAAGGAAGTCTCGTTCTGGCCTACAAGGAAGAAAAGAAATAGTCGAATAAACTCGTTATTTTTGTTTGTTTTTTCGCACAAAAAGTATTCGCGTCGCTTGATAAACATATAGTTGAGCCACGGTAGTCACTTGGGATATTTAAACATTTTCTTCACTGACTTTCTGGGCCGTCAAGAGGCAGTCCCTTAGGAGCCAATGTGGTAGTTATACAGCTCTCAAATTTAATCAAAAATATCTTCATTTGTGTTCCGAAGATGAACGAAGGTCTTACGGGGTTGGTACAGCATGGGGGTGAGTAATTAATGACTTAATTTTCATTTTTGGGTGAACTAACCCTTTAAACCCCTTCTCTCTTGCTCTGGGGAGCTGGAGGAAAATCATTAGCCAGTCGACGAACATAATCGACTGTAATATTCGGCAAATGTTCAAGACATCTGGAGAAACATACATCCTCTACGTCGTCCATCAGGCTACCGGAAACTAGACACCCCATATCGGTTTCGCAGCCGGAACTAGCATATGCTAACGTGCACATAGTCCATTGACCTGTTTCTCTTTAAGAAGCCCTCCTGCTCTCCACTCATTACCTGTATAAACTGCACCTGTTTGAACCCGTCACCTGTATAAAAGACACCTGTCTACACACTCAATCAAACAAGACTTTAACCTCATCACAATGGCCAAGACCAGAGAGCTGTGTACGGACATCAGGAATAAAATTATAGACCTGCTCAAGGCTGGGATATACAGGACAGTAGGCAAGCAGCTTGATGAGAAGGCAACCAGAAAATAAAAGAAGTTCCAGATGACGGTCTCCCTCAATCTCCGGCTCAATGCAAGATCTCACCTGAAAAAGGCATCTGGCTCTAGACATGGTACAATGACTTCCTCTTCTGGATTCGCAGAAAGCATCAGCTCTGTTGTTGGCTCAGACTTTTTGTCTCGGAGGAATAGGAGTGTGGGGACGTCCTCTGGCTGGACAGACCCTGGAATAAGAGGAGTTTGCAAGGAAGTGATTGGTATTGGCTTTGTCTTCAAACACCCCAATGATCATGGAGGAGCCATCCATAGCACGTAGTCATTATACTGCTGTAATGAACACCTGGACTTCCCCCGACTCATAAGGAATCATCATCAGAAGTTAGTCGTCAAGCCCACTCCAAAAACAGGTCACGAGTGTGCCGTCGGTCCAGGGTACATGATGGCACATGTTCACCAGTTCCTCCACATGCTGTTCCCGAGGACAACCTACCTTGATTAAATCCATTAATGGGTCATTTGAATGGAAGTAAGGTGCTAGGTAGCGATCCATGCCCATGTCGACAGGTTTGGTGTTCTGTCACACTTTTGTTGCTGTGGTTGAAAAGGAGGCGAGGACGTGGATCCATTTTAACTAGCAAATCACTTTCTCCACTAGGAAAACAAATAAAAGGGAATCAAACTGGGAGAGGAAAACAAACAGAGAAACAGCTTTATCCTATGTTAAGTCTATACCGAACAAAGACTATCAAACTGAGGGTATATAAACAGACACAGGCTAATAACGCACTCAACAAGAATCAGGTGAACAACAAATGAGGAAACTGAAATAAACATGAGACCAAAATGAAACAAAAACAGACCCAAACCGTGACGAAGAAAAACAGGATGGGAAATGTTAAGGATATATATATAAGAAAAATGTATACATTTATTTAAATTAAAACAAAAATAGCAAGGTAAAAAAGGCATCAAGCTCAGCTCAAACAAAAGTACAGAAACAATTTAATATTAACACAATGTGGTAATTGAAAACTCATATATACAATTTATAATTTTAGTATATTGTGACATATTGAGGATAAGAAAATGTACTGCATGTTAGGAATGATAGAGTGATGAACCATAGATGATATATGTGTGCCGATGAATTGAATCTGGATTGGTTGAACAGTTTTTATTTTCAGAATGTGCAAAACTCTTCCATACTGGTGGAGCCAGACTGATCCTTTGTGGAAATAACTGGGAAAAGTTGGAGACTTTTGCTGAGCATCTGATGAGTGAATCAGATCCAGCACTTGTGAGTGCAGAATTATCATTAACAATATGACAGAACTCTATATTTGTTAAAGTTGTGGTTGTAATTTGCGCAGTGACTTGGTTCAATTCTAACTTTCCTGCTTAGACGTTTCCACCCAAACTGGTGGAGCTGGACTTCAGTAACATGGAGAGCGTTCCTGAGATCATCTCTGAGATCCTGGAGTGTTACGGCTGTCTGGATGTCCTCGTCTTCAACACCAGCATGAAGGTGAAGGCTCCTGTACACAGTCTGTCCCTCCAGATGGACAGGATTGTCATGGACGTCAACTACTTTGGGCCCATCACACTGGTTAAGGGTAACATGTAACTCCCACACAGCGGTCAACAATAACTCTCAGTCGTGTTCAAGCGTTTTAAACTGATCTTATTCACGGTCACAGGCGTCCTTCAGTCGCTGATCTCCAGAAGAACGGGTCACATTCTTCTAGTCAACAGCATTCAGGGGAAACTGACCGTCCCCTTCCGCGCCACCTGTGAGTTTTAAAGGGATCAATTCGGTCATCATTTACTCACATTCATCTCAGTCCAAACATGCATGCTGTTATTTTCGTAAGTTTGAAGAATGATCATGCAGCTCTTTTCCAGCTTATAGATCATTAAAATAAACTGCTCTATGGAAAACACAACAGCATATGGGTTTGAAATTACATGAGGAGTTTTACTTTTGGGTGAACTATTCCTTTAATGTTCATACAGTTAATCAGCAGCAATAAATCAATGCATATGTTCAGTGTAAGACGTTCTGCATTGCTCAGATGCTGCGTCCAAGCATGCCGTTCAGGCTTTCTTTGAGTGTCTGCGGGCTGAGGTTCAGGAATATGGAATAACCGTCAGCACCGTCAACCACACCTTCATAAAAACTCCAGACACAAACTCAAAGGACGAGGACGCGGCAAAACCCATGTGGACACGTGAGTGAACGTCTCCGTCAGTTCATAGTGTAAAGATCACGGTTTGTAGCTCATAACTTCTTCCTTGTGTGTTTGTATTGTCCACTATATTCCCCTGGACCTCCTGCTTGGACACTGACTGGAAACTGCAGACCTCAAAGCGAACTCCTGTGGTGTGAACGCTGAAGAAATGGCCACTGAGATCCTGAAGACTCTGAGTAGCAAGAAGAAGGAGATTTTAATGTCCCACTCCTTCATCCCTAAAGCAACGCTCTATGCCAGATCTCTCTTCCCAAACCTGTTCTTCTCCATCATGGCAGCAGGAGTCAGAAACACTGCAGCGGTGGAGATGTCTGAGGATTGAAGGACAACACTGTGTAAAAGTGGAGAAAGTGTTACTGTGCTACAATTAGAAGAGAATTCAATAAATAAATCAGCAAGATTATGGATGTCTGTCTGTCTATCATGCAAGAGCCAAATAAACAATAAACATGATCACAGCGCCCTCTGCTGTTTTTATTGTTGAAATACAGTGTTTGGTGACGTCACATCATGGCGCGACACTTACTGTCTGTAAACTTCATGTTTCGGTTCACTCGAGGATATAAGAACAGTCAGCGACTCCTTAAACACACATGTTGTGGATCCGACGCCTCGAATCTGTGTGTGACTCACGACAGACTGAATCAGCGTTTCACAATCACTCTCGACTGCGACGGTAAGAGAAAATAACGTTATTCATTCGGTCTCAAACCTAGTGAGCATCAAAACAGCAGATTCAGTCGCGCTGATGTCCCCTAGATAGGCAGCACTCTAGGTTATGAGCCAGTCTGCATCACTGATAACAATATCCCCGTGTCTGTGTGTGTGTGAGCAGGAGCAGCGAGTAGTGCAGTGCTGAAGTACACTATCACTCATGATCAGCTGGTGGAGTTGATGTCTACTGATATGAGGTCCCTCAATCTCACAGGGGTAAAGGTGTTGCTGCACACCTGGCGAAGGTCAGACCGCTTTACACTCCCTCACTTACTCAACTTCTGCTGTTTCCTGCAACTCAATCATCTACTTCTTTTCTTCTTCAGGCGGCTCTGGATTTCGTTGTTGAAGAAAATATGAAAGCGAGGATCTCCTGTTGGTACATTAGGAAATATGTGGATGAAAATCAACATCTTGGATACCAGGCTCATATTGAAGATCAATAAAGGCAGAATCAAACCATTTATCAGATTTTACCTCGGTGTTTTATTTTATGATCATTTTGTGTAGGTTTTTACATCAACCACCATAAGTGATCAATCTACTGCTTAGCAACAGCCTAGCAACCACCCAGAAAAACTTAGTAACAACTCCCTAGTTACTATACAAAACACAAAACCGCCTGGAACACACAAGCAGCTGGCAGACTATTATATTATTATTTTATTAATGTACACAAGCCAAATGTTTGGAATAAACACGATTACTGTAAAAACAGTAATGTTGTAAAATATATATTTTTGCAATATATACAAAAGGTGAATGTTCCAGAGTAAACTGAAGATAGCAACGTGCCGAAACGTTTGCTTCTGTTCATTTGTTTTTAATTCACTTTGCACTTTTTGCACTATAAAATCCAGGAAGTAAAAACATGTTTTGACAGACAATTCAGTGTTTGGCCGTTCTTGCTCGTCTTGCAATATATATTGCAATGGAAAACTTGTTCAAAATTCTAAATAACTGTTTTCTAAATGTAATGTAAATGTAATTTATTCCTGTGATCAAAGCAGAATTTTCAGCATCATTACTCCAGTCTTCAGTGTCACATGTTTGCTGCACTGATTCAATGTGTAATTTTGTCGTTTCTGTTGATGTTGGATTTAGTATAGTGTCTTATTAACTGTGAGTTTTTAATTGGTAAACTGTCATGGGAACATTTTTAGAAAGCTTTTAGTTTTAGCTTTTACTGAGTGCAAGCACACCTTGTACTTTTTGCACTTTATTCGTGGGCTCTGGACAATTGTATTTTGTGAGCTTTTTGTCCAATCTTCGTGAGTAAATCTTTTTCAGATTTGTTTAGTTTTTTGGATGTTTTGTGTTGCAAGTAGTTTGTTCGTTGTTCTGTTTGTTCATCCTCTCTGGAAAGCTTTTAGTGGGGAAAGGATATTTTTCTGAAATAAGCTTTAAACTTGTATTGTTTGGAAGACGTGTCTCTGACATTTAATCCAATTTGAACCAGCAGGGTCCTTCATATCATTGAGGTATTTTTATTTATTTTACTGGGTGGTGAAATACTGTAGGTGTCTGCCTTCTTAATGCTTTTAGCCAAAGGTTACAAATAGATAAAAAAAAAATCACCATTTATTTAAAATATAGAACATTAGTGATATTATAAACATTGTCACTTTTGATCGAATTTAATTGACTGTGTCCTTGCTGAATAAAAGTAATAATTTCTTCATTTTTAATTTTACTTAACATTATTTGATGTTTATAACATTATTTCATTATTTGACACTACTTATAACTTATTACAGGCTACATTGTTTATTACAACTTTGCATATTATTACATGGATTATTATTTTTTACATGGGGTTCCTGCTTTTACAACTGTCCTGCTCTCCTCAATGACATGAAAAACGCTTTACAATCCAGCTATAATATGGTGATATTTACATATTCGCTTGTCCCACATCGCCATAACTAACCCAATTCATCTATCAGCTAAAAAGCGTTTATTCGTTTAGGCTATATATACATAGACAGTATAAGAGGGCTATATATTTACTTCTGAATTGAAATTAAATACCTCCTTTATTTCATTTTAAGTGGCACTTCTTTGGTCCAATGCAGTTGACGTAGAGAGCACGTGTCCAGTTTGGGGCGGGCTGATGTTTACGGAGTTCGCCTGTGAAACCGAAAGCGGTCGAAACCAACAATTAGACTCCATTTCAGAGAATTCAAGATCAGAAATGGCCTCAAACATGGTAAGTTTGTTAAAACGTTTTCTATAATATAATTTTCTATAATATCAATAGCATTATTAATAAAATCAATCGATTGAGGGAGAGCATCTGCGTGTTATACCGAACTCAAACACGTTAAAACTTTATTATCTGACGTATTTCACGATGTAAACTCTAATACCCATGACACAGCTTGTATTTCTGATTATAGCTTGCTGTGCTGTTACCTGAAAAGAATAATAAACTGTTGTGAACTGAAGTATACAGAAACAAGTAAGAGCAAAACTTATTATTGGGCTAAAAAAAAACCAGGCGTAATCTTTAACGTACATTCACTCTTATTTGTATAATAAGAAACACAATACGTTTCTTACCTCAACTTATTCAGTTATGAATGACATGATGTATCATGTAAATTAGAATATTTTCAATTAAAAATAGCGAAATTTCATTAAAAAGTTGAGTTGTTTACGTAACAGGAAACGTTCTCATAACTCTGACAAACGTCAAACTTCTCTCAAAGTTATCAACAAACGTGCTTCCAGAAAACATTAATAGATGTTTAATGTTATCTGGTTCTTTGCTATCTGTAAACACTTAATTTGTTACGATTTCTAAGCTGAGGGAAAGAGAAACACAGGGGTATGTTAAACATTATCAGAAATTTGAAAATACAAACAAACTTAACCGCACATTGCACAATAGGGGGGAAAACAAACAAACAAAAAACATTGTTAAATTAAAATGTCCAGTTCAGAAAGTTTCTGAAATAATATTGAAATAAGTAAACACAATAGATTCATTTTAATTTAATTGTCAAAATTCAGTGTATTATTCTTGTTTTTTTCTTGCCACATACAGGCCTGAAATCACATTTGTCTCCTTGGAAGAAGAGAAACAGAAACCTGCCTGAAAAATGAGTGTGTGTGAGGAGAAGGAGGAGGAGGCGTCTGTTCACACCCAGAGAGCATCATCTCCAGTATCCAGCTGTGTGTCCATGAAGAGTAACAACTCCATGCATCATCCCCCATATCTCAGTAATGGACCATCATCAGGATTCAGCTGTGTGTCCATGAAGAGTAACAACTCCATGATGAATCCCCCTTATCTCAGTGATGGACCATCTTCAGGATTCAGTTATGTGTCCATGAAGAGTAACAACTCCATGATGAATCCCCCATATCTCAGTGATGGACAATCTTCAGGATTCAGCTGTGTGTCCATGAGGAGTAACAACTCCATGCATCATCCCCCATATCTCAGTAATGGACCATCATCAGGATTCAGCTGTGTGTCCATGAAGAGTAACAACTCCATGATGAATCCCCCTTATCTCAGTGATGGACCATCTTCAGGATTCAGCTGTGTGTCCATGAAGAGTAACAACTCCATGATGAATCCCCCATATCTCAGTGATGGACCATCTTCAGGATTCAGTTATGGGTCCATGAAGAGTAACAACTCCATGATGAATCCCCCATATCTCAGTGATGGACCATCTCCAGGATTCAGTTATGGGTCCATGAAGAGTAACAACTCCATGATGAATCCCCCATATCTCAGTGATGGACAATCTTCAGGATTCAGCTGTGTGTCCATGAAGAGTAACAACTCCAAGATGAATCCCCCATATCTCAGTGATGGACAATCTTCAGGATTCAGTTATGGGTCCATGAAGAGTAACAACTCCATGATAAATCCCCCATATCTCAGTGATGGACAATCTTCAGGATTCAGCTGTGTGTCCATGAAGAGTAACAACTCCATGATGAATCCCCCATATCTCAGTGATGGACAATCTTCAGGATTCAGTTATGGGTCCATGAAGAGTAACAACTCCATGATAAATCCCCCATATCTCAGTGATGGACAATCTTCAGGATTCAGCTGTGTGTCCATGAAGAGTAACAACTCCATGATGAATCCCCCATATCTCAGTAATGGACCATCTTCAGGATTCAGTTATGGGTCCATGAAGAGTAACAACTCCATGATGAATCCCCCATATCTCAGTGATGGACCATCTTCAGGATTCAGCTGTGTGTCCATGAAGAGTAACAACTCCATGATGAATCCCCCATATCTCAGTAATGGACCTGCTGTGACCTCTGACCCTGCGTGAGTATCAATCACTATCTGCTAGAGATGCACGATTCTGGATGAATTGAGAATCACAATTTATTTTGTTTAAAATGGAGATCCCGATTTTGTCACAATTCTGAATATAGACAACTAAACAAAATATGTAATTTACTAAAGGTTCTGACAAAATGTTAATTGCTGCAGTCTATTTAAAAATATATAATTAATTTAAATTACTATTATTGTTATTATTATTACTTTAATTTAGAATGTTGAATGAATGATACAATGATTTACTGGAGTTTCATTACTGGGGGATTCATAGTTTTTGAACAAATCTAATTAATTACTGATTCAATGACAAATACATTTATTAAATCACTTGTCGCAAAAAAACAGGCAGTGGGCTCTGATTGGTTAGTTTGGGCCGGTGTGTTGTGATTGGCTAAACTGTAGTGCACGTTGTGAGGAAGGTTCACGCCCATTACCTTTACGGCGAATGTAAATAATGGTGTCAATACTGCAGTATCAGTATGAGGCAGAATCAGACCCAGAAAGCGGCGATGAAGGCAAGCAGAACCTCACCACAAACGGCTCTTACAAAACGTTTCTGAATGGTAATTTGCCTATATTTTTTAACTTTATACACATTTGTTTTACAAAATAGCATCGAACTAACTGGCTACTAACGTTATACACACAAACAGCATTGGCATTGGTTTACGTTCTTGATCAAATCGAAAATAACGTCATAAAGTATATAAACATGAAAAACACATTTACAACATTAGTACATATACAACATTCAATGTTTGTACGCATTTGTCGTAGACACAAACATTGCATAACTAGTAGTCTAGTGGCTATAAAGCCAGCGCTGGCATTTGATAAAAATAAAACACATGATAATACATTTAAAATGATTAAGTCTTAGCCTACTTACAGGTTGTGGCCCAACAACTGCTGCCTCTGGTTTTAAAGTTGGAACTGCTTCATGTTTTAGTAACAGTTTCTTGTTGAATCCGGTGTTGAACTCGTGGAGATTCTGGAAGCTGTCTTCTGTAAAATGCGCAGCACAGAGAGCTAGATTACGATCATCATTTTCAGGAACATAATCAAACATGAATTGTATCCATTGTTGACGAAGTACAGCGTCCGTGGGAAGCCCGAACACAGAAGACCTGACAGCTGGATGAACACAACACACTCGACGAGCCGCAGAAATATGGCCATGCCCTTTTCTGCATATTCTGGAGGGAGGGTTGATGTAAATGTATGGGTTAGTGACGTCTAAAATATAAATGATGGTGTGCGTATGGAGCTGGCTTTCAAATGATGAGCTGCAAGTTTTTATCACGTTTTTTCTATCGTTACAGTGGCATTGACAGGATTTCGTGAGAATCATGTGTATTCAACAGTGTATTCAACTGTGCTGCCGTAACTCTGACAGAAAAGGACATGGCGGTCACTTGCATCACAGATCCCCCTACTGTGTGGATCAGTTTCTTCATTTAATCATTTAGCAGACACGACTTACAAATGTAGAGAGCAATAAAAGCAAAAAATACTATACGACCAATAAAATACTACAGTCATTTAATAAATTAATAACTAAATAAAAGAAATGCATAAAACTGCATATTCTGCACTGTAAATTAAATATGCACTGATTCAGTCAAGAACAGTAAGTGATTTGATCTTATTTCTCTTAATTTTTGTTGTGTGTTTTAAAGGGATAGTCCACATTGAACAATTTGAGAGGAAGGAGCTCCATGTGACATTCCTGGATTTGGCTAATGCATATGGTTCAGTGCCACATGAGCTTCTTTGGGCAGCATTTGATTTTTTCGTAGTAGCAATGTCAATAACAAATTTAGTGAAAGCCTATTTTGGAGATTTGCAATTTAGTTTCTCAACTCCAGAATTCAGCACTGCATGGCAATGCTTAGAGGTTGGAATAATGGCAGGATGCACCATTTCTGCACTGGCTTTTACTATGGCAATGGAAGTAATCATTAGGGCATCAAGATGGGTAGTAGGAGGAGAGCGCTTGGCTTCTGGGATGCGACTACCACCAATCAGAGCATACATGGATGACATGACAACCATGACTAATCGGTTATTGGGGAAGTTAACAGATAATATTGAATGGGCACAAATGCAATTTAAGCCCTCTATTGCATTAATATTGTAGCTGCCAGTCTCTGCTTTAACCGACGAGTTTAAGTGTGCCAAGGTAGTAGATTCACGTGACAAATGTGTAAGGGAGGCAGCCCCTGTGTTAAAAACTGGTAGAAAGTGGTCAGCAAAAAAAAATCTGTGGTAGAGGCAAAGACTGCCCTTCAAATCAGGGGTATATCGTGGGACAGGTACAGCAGGGAAGAGGGGGTTTGGGGCTTAGTTAAGCTCCTCCTAAATGGCACAAGGCAGGCCCAGCTCAAAGGAGGAAGCTGGTAGTCAACGAGGTGCGAAAGGCCATTTCCCAGGCCAAGCAGGGAGAGTGGATGAGATGAGAGAGTGTGGAACAACGCAAGATGAGCTGGCAAGACCTTTGGTCAATGGAGGAGAGTAAGATCAGTTTCCTTATAAGGTCAACATATGATGTTCTCCCATCACCACAGAACCTAAACCTCTGGGTAGGAGAGGATCCCTCTTGTCCTTTGTGTTCACCTGCCACATTAAGGCACATTCATTAAGGCACTTAGCCAAGGTCGGTTTACTTGGCGCCATGACCAAGTACTGCGATGTTTGACTTTAGCATTGGAAGGCAAGCGTAGTATGACCAATAAGTTGGCGCCTGCAAAAAATTACATGCAGAAGACAATATTCCTCCGCCCAGGTGAGTAACTACCAAGAAAAGGTGTTAAAACTAATTCTCGCCCATGACAAATGGAAGTTGTTAGGGACTGGAAGATGCTGGCTGATCTTGATCAATGGCTTATTTTTCCACCTGAGATTGCGACCTCTAACTTACGACTAGATATTGTTTTATGGTCTGGATCAGCACGCATTGTTCAACTGATAGAGTTAACAGTGCCATGGGAGGCTGCTGTAGATGAGGCATATAAGAGGAAGAAACTGCGGTATGCTCATCTGGCCACTGAGGCAGAACAGCGAGGATGGAGAGTCCAGGTTTATCCAGTGGAAGTGGGTTGTCGAGTATTTGTGGCACACTCTACAGCCCGGTTCCTCAGAGAGTTCGGATTCAGTGGCCAAGAGTTGCGTCGCACAGTAAAGAACTTATCTGAAGCAGCAGAGAGGAGCAGCAACTGGCTGTGGTTGAGACGGAAAGATTCTAGCGGGCTATGTACAGGCCGCCACGCTACGGTTTCGTAGAATTCGGGAAAACTTGAAGAGTCTGTTAGTTTATTTGTATAGTTTAATTACAGTCATTACGTTCTTGTGTATATTGCGTGAATGAGGGGTGGTGTTTGGGCAGAAATGGTGTTTTGCGGTAGGTGGTATGCCATACTGAACCGTTGCCACTGAACCTACTTTAACGAAGACAGTGGGGCTCAACAGCCTTAGTCAAACGGGTTGGTGCTTATGGTTGGGTTGCGGAGAGATTGTGAGATAGTGGTTAGGTCACATGTGAATTACTAGGAAGAAGCCACCTCAGCAGCAGGAGGGATGTAGAGGTCAGTAAGCTGGGCTGAGTGGGGGACGGAGGGGGGTGACTCTGGGACGCCAGAGTCACTGTCGAGCCCTCTTGAGGTGTCGTGGGCTAGTCGATGAAACACTGAGGACGAAAGGAGCCCAGTTGAAGACCCTGGAGATGTCCCCTACTCGGCTCAATCCAGACGGTTGTCATGTTGGTCCACTGGGGAGACCACACTGCAGTTGCAGCCGTCGTGTGTGCTGACATGCCAAATACACTGTAGCCGTTAACGCCGGACAGAAGGAGAGTCACATCACCATATGGAAAGAAGTGTAAATGGATGGAGAAGCATAGTTTACTGTAAAGCTACATCTCAGTTTGTGCTTATCTTGGCGAAAGCCGAGTACAAATCAGCATGAAGTTTAACATCTACTCTCGTGTAATGGAAACCATTAACATTGCCTGAACGCTTAAACTGGCAAGACTTAAAAACACATGCAAATTATATTCTTTCATAACAATGAATTACAGACACAATCAGGCCATATACAGAAGTTGCCAGATTTCTTCTGGATTTAATCTGTCTCAGTTTTTTTCTGTTTATCACAGCCAGACTCGATGATGGTGAGATCAGATCATACCGACTGTTGTCAGACTCTGTGTGCATGCAAAAAACTCACTGGATTGTAACAACTAATGGCAAAATAATTAAATGTAAAAACTGATATTTCCTACTGACAAAATATATAAATAACCAATTTAAATTTGCCATTTTTGGGAGGTGAAAATACAATATTTTTGCACAGTAGTGTATATCTCATTATGATCTGAAATATATCTCTTTTTTTCTCAGTATCATCAGCAGGAAGAGAAAGATAGCAGCATCTCCAGTATCCAGATGTGTGTCAGTGAAGACTAACAGACCCATGATTCACCCCACTGATCTCTGGAATGAAGCCGTGCCCTTCGGCCCTGTGTGAGTATATTCGTGTGCACTTAAAGCTGCAGTCCGCAGTTTTTCCTCTTTGTCGCCATCTCTGTTTGAAATCTGCACTTGCAGTCATTTGCGGAATAGAAGTCAAAATTAAACATGATTTAATGACTCGTAAATGTAAGTACACATTGATGGCCTAAGACACGAAACGAGCAGTTTATGTGAGAAAATGAACAATATTTATATCGATATTTTAACCTCATGTAAAACATCCATGTCCAACTGATCTGAAGGCATGGGCGCTTCGGTCTGTGCAAGCGCCGGAAGTGATCGCTTGCGTGTGTATGTCACTCATTGTTTACACAGAGATTTCGGAAATTTTACCTTTCACTGTGAAGATCGAAACATATTTAGATATACAGGAAATCGCAATGGAAGACGATTTCGATATATCTAAATATGTTTAGTGAAAGGTAAAACTTCCGAAATCTCTGTGTAATTAATTTTTTTAATTATATTTTTATTAAAACTAACATCATAAATAGGGCTGTCAACTTTAGTCGTTTAGTCGACTAATCGGCCGATGCCGTCTTGGTCGACTGACATTCTTATTGGTCGACCAGTTGCTTTTTTTTCTTTTTCTTTTTTTTTACCAATAGAAAGAATTTTTCAATGATTTACTCCTTATTTATTCCTTTATAAGCAGTTATTTATTACTGTATTCTAAATATAATTAGCCTATGTTTTGTCCTCAACTTTAAAATGCTTTAATTTAGGCTATTTTTGTAACTGCGCCACAGTTTAGCGCACACACATATACACTCGGGAGCCGCACCTGTGGCCGGCTGCGCTGCTGCTCGCGCTCGGTAAGGGATGCTGTATTCATTCAGTTAGAACGCTGCTTGTTTTGGCTTTAGTCGACAAAATGTCCAGGAAATCTAAATCTTTTGTCTGGCTGCATTTTAAAAACAAAGACGACAAGACTGTGGAGGGAGGCGATCGCGTTGCTCCATTATGAGCGCGCAAGTCACGCGCCTACATTTGAAATCGAACTTGAGCGCGCAAAAGACGTGAGCAGCCTTTTAACGGCTATATCATGCTGACTCAATAGATTGTGTTTTCTTAATGTTTTCGTTTTTATTTGTACACTTGACGCATTTGAAAATAGCCTAAATAACGCAACAAATGAAAATAAACCTATACGCGGTCCTACAGCCTATTATTAGGATTGTTTTTCAGTTATTTGGGGTTTTTGTGTGTTTTTTAAAACGCCTTGATCGTCAGGACGAAAGTTAACCCATAGCTTTGAAAGTAAAGAAGAATATAAAGCCTGTATAAACGAGAGCTTTTGTTGGGATTTTTCACTATGTGGCAGATAGCAGTTATATTTTTTGCAGCGTGTGGTGTGGTCAGGTGCGTGATTGTGACTGTTACTATAGACCCAGGACAGAGCTCTTCACTTTTTGCAGTTAAAAAATCACTTAATTTTCAAAGAATTGTATTATTATTATAGTTGTATTTATTTGTGATGTTCTTCATTGTAAATGCTCAATGAAAATTGTTTAAAAAATCTTTAATCAAAACATCACGGTTTTTTTTTTTTTTTTAGTCGACTAATCGTTGCACAGGACTCGACTTTGGTCGACTAAGGATTTCTTTGGTTGAATACAGCCCTAATCATAAAGTATGATATTTTTTAACTTTGAGCAGTGACGAAGGTGTATTTGACTTTTCTTAGGAGCATATAAAACAAAACAGCTCCTAGGACAAAATGAAATGTAATATTGTAGTAGTTATAAACAAAGGTTTATTTTAGTTCAGATTAACATTTGAGGGCAGCAATTGTATTCATAATGTCAAAATAAAACTAATGTAATATTACTTGAAAGCATTATAGCCTACTATTCCTGCCAAACTTCCATGGTTACAGTTCGTGTTACTACAGTAAACCCATGGTGAATGTTGCTGATCTGTGGACACTGGATAGTTCATTCATGGCACAATGTTTCTCCTGGTTTGATCCGTTATTAACGTAAAAATGTGAATGTTTCTCACTAGATCTCGCAGCGATGTTATTACTTCAGTGGCAAATTCAAATGTTTTTTTTTACTGGATTTGGCTGTGTAGTAACAGTGCTGCTGATAAAGATCGGCTCGTGCTGCATTGGTCCAAACTGAAAAACGGTCCGTCAACCACACAATAACGAGTAGCTCAGCTTCGTTCTGCTTACATTACATTTGCCAATTAATGTTGGGCAATATTGTGGTCACACCAGCGTCTATGAGCGCGCTTGCAATGCGCGACGCACCTACATTTGAAATAACGAAATGTTGGTCGAAAGGAAAAATGGTCCAACGAACCATTCGGTTTAAAAATGTGTATCGAAAACCGAACCGAAAGCCTTGTACCGCACGGTTCAATACGAATATGTGTATCATTACACCCCTAATATATATATTTTTATATGTATATATACTGTATATATATATATATATATATATATATATATATATATATAAATGCGCGCGCCTGTGAATTCGTCCATTCAGTCACACATGCATTTAATATTATATGATTAGAACAAAGCACTTAAGAATAAATTACTTACTACATCAGCTGAATCCGTGTGCTCCTCGAAATGAAACAGGTAACTAAGGTAACTTTTTTCCAGGAATTATTCCTCACTGCGCAGCAAGACGAGATAAAGGTTAGGGCGTTCTGATGTGGGCGTTTTCATGGCTTGCCTCAACTTTAACGTTTGAATAGCGTGCGCTCTCAGTGGGCGTGGTCACATTAACACGTCATACGCTACAATTAAATGAAAGGAAAAAGAACGACATCTCTCTCTTTTCATACAGATTACATCAACTGTGAATAGTTATATAAATTACTTAATTTAAGAGAAGAGAATTACAGCTTCATAAAGAGAAATCTTTCGTGTCTCTGTGACAAGTATTTACTGAGTTGCAGTTAATTTTTCGGATGCTTTTAAGAATGGGCTCGTCCTGACAGAGAGAACGCAAAACTCGCAAAACTCTTTATTTGAGGAAAAGCAGAACACTTTGTTTTTATTGTGAGTATCCACAAAAAAAGAGAAATTAACAGGATCTAATGATGTGTAACACTTATATGTAAGATCTATTATTTAAGAGTATTTTGAGTCTCTTTTGCACTGATAAGAAAAAAAGTGAGAATATCACTCCGGCGTGATTGTCGACCCCGGGGGGTTAACTGTAATGAAATTATGACATTTTTAGGAATTATGTAATGTTTATTACTTTAGAATTAAAAATACTGAAAAAAAACAGTGAACCATGGTAAAAAAAGAAAAGAAAAGTGGCCTGTTGTCAGTGGCCAATGGATATATTGTAGTATTTAAAAAGTATATAAGCACTAGTTTTCCATTTATGGAAATGTATTATGTGATATATTGCATTAAATTTTGTTGTGTTTTCCCATATATTTTTGTTCTTTAAGGGGGAGACGTACAAATTGTACAATATTGAATGGGAACAGAACCTTGAGGAACTTTGTCATAAAATCAACTGGCCACATTAGATTTATTATATGTAAAATTGGTTTATTAAACAAATGCTTCTTTATCATTTGTTTGTGGTATTATTTTTAATAACAATTTTTAATATTTAAGATATTTGCATATTTTCATTTTTTTTATAAAAACCCTTTATGTTTGTTTTAATGTGTTTTCAGTGGTGAGAGAGCTGACCAGATCAGATATGTGTCCTGTCAGACCAGCTCATCCTCCTGTCAGAAACACATCAGTCATCATGACACTGAAGCAGCCCTGCAGCTCGATTCTCACCAGCCAGTGCATGATGATCGGCAGAGAGTCAAAGACCAGCACAAAACCAGCATGAAGAACAGATATGAGAGATTATTTGAGGGAATCAAACTACAAGAGAATCAGACTCTCCTGAACAGGATTTACACACAGCTGTACATCATAGAGGGAGAGAGTGAAGGAGTGAATGAAGAACATGAGGTGCTACAGATGGAGAAAAGTTACAAGACCCTCCAAGACACTCCAATCCACTGCAATGACATCTTTGATCCTTCACCTGAACCAGGATATGAGGAGAAGAGAAGAGAGAAGAAAGACAAAATCAAGACTGTTCTTACTAAAGGCATCGCTGGAATCGGGAAAACCGTCTCTGTGCAGAAGTTCATTCTGGACTGGGCCGAGGGAAAAGCCAATCAGGATGTAGATTTCATGTTTGTGCTTCCATTTAGAGAGCTGAACTTGATTAAAGATCATCAGTACAGTCTTCACAGACTTCTGCTGGACTTTCATCCTGAACTTCGAGATCTGGACTCAGAGATGTATGATGAATGTACAGTTGTGTTGATCTTAGATGGTCTGGATGAAAGCAGATTGACACTGATGTTTTCAGACAGTGAGAAAGTTTCTGATGTGACTGAGTCTTCATCTGTGGGTGTGTTGATGTCAAACCTCATGAAAGGAGATCTGCTTCCCTCTGCTCTCATCTGGATCACCACCAGACCAGCAGCAGCCAATCAGATCCCCTCCAAATACATCAACCGTGTGACAGAAATTCAGGGATTCAATGAGCCTCAGAAGGAGGAATATTTCAGGAAGAGAATCAGTGATGAGGATCAAGCCAGCAGAATCATCTCTCACATCAGAAGAGCAAGAAGCCTCCACATCATGTGTCACATACCCGTCTTCTGCTGGATCTCAGCCACTGTGCTTCAAAACATCCTGAAACAAGATCTCAGTGCAGAAATCCCTCAAACTCTGACTGAAATGTACATACACTTCCTCCTCATTCAAACTCATATGAGGAACCAGAAGTATGAAGAGAGAGATCCAGATAAACTCCTGGAGTCCAACAGAGACGTGATTGTGAAACTTGCTGAACTGGCTTTCAATCAGCTGATGAAGGGCAATGTGATGTTCTATGAGGAGGACCTGATTGAGAGCGGCGTAGACGTCACTGACGCCTCAGTGTATTCTGGGATTTGCACTGAGATCTTTAGAGAGGAATCTGTGATTTATCACAGGAAGGTTTACAGCTTTGTACATCTGAGCTTTCAGGAGTTTTTTGCAGCACTGTATGTGTTTTTCTGCTATTTACACAAGAACAGTGAAGTTATGAAAGAGTTCCTCACTGGAAAGTCCAGAACTCAGTCTGTAAATGTTCCTCTGGATGTGTTTCTGAAGGATGTAATGAATAAAGCCTTGAACAGTAAAAATGGACACCTGGATCTTTTACTTCGATTTCTTCATGGCATCTCATTGGAGTTCAACCAGAGACTCTTACAGGATGTGCTGATTCACACAGAGAACAACCCAGAGAGCATCGAGAAAATAATCAAAAACCTCAAACGAGGTCAAAAAAACAATGTCAGTCCTGAAAGATGGATGAATCTGTCACACTGCTTGATTGAGATGAAGGATCATTCTGTTCTTGAAGAAATGCAGGCATTTTTAAACTCTGAAACAAAAAGAAAAAGTCTCTCTCTTGCACAATGCTCAACATTGGCGAACATGATCCTGATGTCAGAGGAGGTGATGGATGAGTTAGACTTCTTGAAGAACATCAAATCAAAAGAGGGTAAACGGCGACTGGTACCTGCTGTGAGGAACTGCAGAAAAGCTCTGTGAGTGTGAAAATCATAAAATCTGCAGGAACAAATGCCATTGTCCTATATGAGATATGCTTTACCTTATGAGTTATTTTGAACCTTAATATACAGTAAATGCATATAGTTTAACACCGCTTGCCCCTTTAGATGCTCTGACGGAAACCTTTTGCTGTTTAATGTGTTTGATACATATTTTCCCCAGTGCAAAACTTACATTTCAGAGGTATATTCACCATATGTAAGTGTTGGAAGGTCATGCAAAAATATCAGGAGTGGACAAACTTTATGCAATCAAGTCTTTGGTAAACTTTAGGGACTTCAGTGAACAAGCGCTGCTGCACGCCATACAGACATAGCATAACAGAATAGGAGCGGCATAATTATGACTGAAATATATATTTTTCTATAATATTTTTTGTTGGAAATTAAATGTGTTAAATGTAGAACTGTAAACTACAAGTAAATGTATTTTTATAATATAAGTAACTGTAAAGTGACTATATCAATGGGGTAATCATATACAGGCTAATATACTAAGCTCAGATCAGTAAATGTGTCCTCTTATCAGTTACTGTTTAATTTGTGCTTTTATTATTTATTTGCAGTGAATTTAGCTTCAGTTTAAAAAAAAAACATTTTGGTTTTTAGATTATAATGTTGTTGTTACAATGTTAGAATTATTATTTTTTTTTATTTTTTGCACAATGTACAGTATGTATATATTGCATAGCCTACATGGTTACAGTAACTTTTTTATAGCAACATGTAAATTTTATTGTTTTCAAAATTTGGCAGGATATGAAATAACTTTTTATTTTATTTAAACATTTCTTTAAAAAGTAGAAAATACCCAAATATATATTTATATTGTATATAACCATTCAGCCATTCACAAACATAATACTGTACAAATTGTACTGTACATACATTTTCAACTAAATTAATACTATTTGTTCTCCTTTTTCAGATTAACAGGCTGTAATCTCACTGATCAGCACTGTGAAATTGTGGCTTCAGCTCTACAATCATCAAACTCCCCCCTGAGAGAGCTGGACCTGAGTAACAATGACCTGCTGGATTCAGGAGTGAAGCTGCTCTGTACGGGACTGAAGAGTCCAAACTGTCAACTCAACATACTGAGGTTTGAACTATACGTATTGAACTATATGTATTCATTCAACATGTTAATATTCAAGTACAGTTCCCTGTCTAGAATTTTTAAGAAGAAATATGAGGTATTCCACTTTGGCAAAACAAGTGTCCCACTTTAACAGTATTGCCTGAAAGCAATTGGGGTTTCTTCAGAAGACATCTTTTAATGTTCTTCCCAGTATTCATTTTTTTTTTTAATTGTTTTAATTATTTTTAAGATGCCTGATGGGCCTGAATGTTTAATGTAAACCACTGCTTTAATGGTGTAAAATATGTGAAAAATGTGTTTTTTGAACAATTCATTATAAAAGCATATTCTAGGACACCCCAAAACAAAAACAAGACTTTGTAAAAGGGCATAATTTGACCCTTTTAAAGTGAAAATGATTATACTGTGATGTATATCGTTATTATGAAATAAAATTACTCTTATCGTGATTTAAGATTTTTTTCAGGTTGTATAGACCTAATTAATAAATTAATATTTAATTATAATCCGTTTTGATTAAGTATTAATATACAATTGAGCTAATTGTAACCTGTCTGTAAAATATAGTCTACATGCAATTAATTATAATCCTTTGTGGATAATTCACCTTTGGCTAAGCCCCCCCCCCCCCCCCCCTAGTTACTGTTGCTACATCTGTCAAACTTCATCTGCGCTCTGCATGGCTTATGCTGTAACAGCTCTTCCTGTTGAAATCTTATCAAACTTTTATAAAGCAGCAAATAAAGTGTCCAATAGAAGTAGGCAAAAGGGGCTGCAATATGCGTTCGAAGGCTATATTCAAGACATACAGGTGAAACGCAAGAAACAACAAGGCATCCAAATAGAGGCAAAAGCATAACGTTACCGGTCACAGTCAAAACATTACCACCGCATTTCCTACTAATCGAGACGGAGGCTGGGACTAACAATATCAGGGAGAAACACTGTTCATGCAAAGCTGGGTAGGTCTCTATTCACTTCTATAATTGTTATTACAAAGCAAACGGACTACACGAGTATAACATTGTATTTATTAGCAGCGTGTGCTAGCGTATCAACAACCCGTATGAGAACCGATTATCATAACCTAAAACATTATAAAACGGTCTAACTAGTATAACTTCACACTCACAGTAAGGTTAGAAGTAAAAAAAGATGTGCTTGTTGATCTTTGAGGGGTTTAGCTTACTGAGGACATCCACACAGTTTAATACAAACACGACACTTGTCAGGATTTGACTTCAGTTTTGGGAAGGGAAAAAACGGACACCCCCTCCAACCTCTCTGGGAAACGCGTATCTGTGTTACAACTGCCCGAGGCACAACGTTTAACCATATTTTTGATAAAATTACGACGGTAATAGCCTGCCAAGACCAAAAATATGAGACGCCTGTGTTGAAAGTCAATGAAGCGCTGTGAAAAAGTTTCAGAGTCTGTGTGGGAGCTCGTTCTTGGCTGCGCTGTGATTGGTCAATCTACATTCTAGGGTGTGGCTTAGCCAAAGGTGAATTGTCTAGGTATAGTTGAAAATAATAACTGATAATTAAATCACAACCTGATCGCATAAGAATATTATGCTAATATGCTATATGTAGAACTTGTACATGTAGAAGTAAATGTATTTGTATAATATAAATTACTGTAAAGTGACTATTGTAAAGGAGTAATCATACTGTATGTAGGCTATTATAATTACTCAGATAGTAGAAGCTCAGGCGACTAAATGTGTGCCTCTTAACAGTTACATTTAGTCTTATATACTTTCTTTTCTTATTTATTTATTTATTTATTTGCAGAATAAATGTGGGTATATAGCATAGCCTACATGGTTACATTAACTATTGTTTTCATAGCCTTCAACATGAACATAGTTTGTTGGACAAAATTGGGCAGGATGTGAAATAACTTTTTATTTACACATTTCTTCAAAAGTAGAAAAAAAAAAAAAAAAAATATATATATATATATATGTATTATGGGAGTAACGGTACATGTATTTGTATTGAACCGTTTCGGTTCGAGGCTTCCGGTTCAGTACGCATACAAACCGAACAATTCCATGGACCATTTTTTCTGCTAACAAAATTCGCGCAATGTTGCGCAACATACTGAGGTTTGACCTATACATATATTCATTCAACATGTTAATATTCAAGTACAGTTCCCTGTCTAGAATTTTTAATTAGACAAATGAAGTATTCCACTTTGACAATACAAGTGTCCCACTTTAACACTATTGCCTGAATGTAATTGGGGTTTCTTCAGAAGATGTATGTTACACAGTGGTTGCAGCAGAGATGAAACAGGATCTAAGTGCAGCAGCTTTATTCAAAAACAAACTCAAACTCATTAAATAATCTCAAGAACAAGAACAGAAAAACCAACTCAAGGCAATGTAGAACTGACAAAGAACAGAAAGACACACAAGGCTTAAATAGACAGAAAACAGTGAAACTAATGAGACTAATTAACGATACAAAGCTGAACTGAAACTCAAATCAAATCAGAAACCATAGAAACAAAAAGGAAGGGGGCGGAGAAAGATAGAAGAGAACTAATTCACAGTTTAACCAAACCCAGACAAGAACAGATATCAAAACAAACTGACAATGTGACAACGTCTTTTATTGTTCTTCTTATCAGTATTATTATTTTTTTTCTTTTATTATTATTATTATTATTTTTGACAAAGGTAAGAGATGTATTAATATTATCAATAAACGGCACGTTCGGGCCAGACTGGGGAGAGAGGTACTGTAATAAAGTAAAATAAGGGGGAAAAAATGCTTTTTTTTTAAACAATTAATTATGAAAGCATATTCTAGTACACCCCAAAAACTTCAACTTTTATTTATTTATATAGCACATTTAATAGCAACGTTCCTTGCCCAAAGTGCTTCACAGTTAACTTCAAAACAGTAAAACATTCATCTATAAAAGCATGTGTGAAAGTAGACCATACAATCTTAGACATACTCCACATATAAAAATATAGTGAGGACAGTGTAGAAAGGATTTAAAATAATAAAAACTGAAAATTATTAAATTTTATATGTACACTGTAACAATACACTAACTAAATGCTAGGTTAAAAAGATATGTGAAAAGATATCATGCTTTTAAATCATTAATTTTTACATATAAATCACACCGTTGTGGTCTATATAAAACATAACTCCAATGCTTGGGTCTGAATTCCTCATTATTATAGCTCCACAAGCCCCCTTTCTACCCCTTTTCTGATGTGCGTCTTTGAGTGACCCGTTTCAAAGCGGCCCCTTTAAATAAAAAGGAGATGCGTCATACCCCGCCCGCTCTCCAGGTTGATGATATCACGGTCCGTTCAACTCCCCGTGTTTGGCCATTATTGTAGTTTGATTAGAGATATACGATTATATACGATACCTTCAAAGAACATTTTTATTCACACGTTAATAAAATGTCAACAACAGAAGACTTGTCCATCAAGCCTTACATATTCGAGATCGATTTGATAAAGACGGAGCGATTTGATAAAGATGACGACGAAGCTGCAGAACAACCTCTACATATGGATGTATTGGTATGTGAGTTCACTGTTTTGTGTTATTAATGAAAGTCGACTATTTCTCCTGTTAAAACAAGCACACTGACAAGATAAATGACTACAGTCTAATCTTACCACAAAAAAATCTGTATTGATAATATGATACGTTTAGAAAAGCATCAGAAAAGCAGCTAAATGACCATTGATGAAACTCAAGAACAATAATACTGCAGATGTGTAACGTTATTTCAAAACAAGACAAAGGTACTGCTAAACCATGACCACCATGTGTTTTATGAAAGTAAAGTACTTTATTTTTATTAATGATATTTACAGCTTATCAAAATGCTCTGTTCATCGTCTCCAAAGATAGAAGGAATTTACCTCTCATTCAGACGAAGTCAATCGGCAAACCCTTCTGTATACTGGCGGAGGTTGTTGAAGTGGGAATCCTTGAAGTGCTTCAGGTCACTAACGTACATCCAACAATCGAACATTTTGACTTGCCCTCTTGTAACTTCTGCATCATTGAGCTCGGACTACAAAATCGGAGCGAGAAATAATAATGGCGGATTGCTCGAAGTTTTGGACCGGTAGTCAATGTCCTTATTTGGCAGTTCCGCTGCAAATACGGTGACGTGATGGTTCAAAAAACGTCATAGAGAACAGAAAAATCTGAACAGGTTGAAAAATATGACCAAAACAGGATATAAAGATATAAACAAAGCACCTGAAGAGAATAATTTCATCTTTTCTGTACTTATAAACACTCCAAATATACAACAAAATGCATTTAAGGGCTAAAAAAGTGGATTTTGCATGATATGTCCCCTTTAAAAATGTCTATTTTTTGAGCTTGCCGGATATGAGCGGGGAGATTATTCCATAGCTTGGGGGCCGCAACTGAGAAGGCATGGTCACCCTTTGTCTTCTTTTTGGAGTAAGGGACTGTCAGCAAAAGTTGATTTGATCTTTATGTCCTGCCTGATTTATACACTCCTAGGAGGTCGACAATGCAGTCTGGGGACATATTATGCAAAGCTTTAAAAACCATCAATAAAATCTTGTACTCAATCCTATATTGAACTGGTAGCCAATGAAGACCACGTAGTACTGGGGTAATGTGGTCCCTTTTTTTAGTGCCAGTTAAAAGCCTGGCTGCAGCGTTTTGCACCAGCTGAAGACGGCGCAGTTGTCGTTGGCAGATCCCTGCATAAAGAGAGTTGCAATAATCTAGTCTTGATGTGATGAAAGCATGGACAACGACCTCCAGATCTTTAAAAGTGAGAGGGGGTTTTATCTTAGAAATCACTCTAAGCTGATAGAAACTGCTCTTTACAACAGAGTTTATCTGTTTGTCAAAGCTAAGTGATGAGTCGACTATAATGCCAAGATTTCTCACACTATCTTTCACCGTCATATCAAGTGGAGCAAGGATATTGGCTATCTACTCTTTGCAGTTTTGTTGTATTTATAGTCCTGTAACACGTTTCCCCATATCCTGCATCCCTGTCAACGTATCACAAATTTTAGAAAAAAATATCTGAAACATTTGTAAAAATGAAGCACACTAACATGAACATTTACTGTTGTTGTAGATTATCTGGCTGTATGGTGACAGAGGAAGGTTGTGCTGATCTGGCATCAGCTCTGAGTTCAAACCCTTCACACCTGAGAGAGCTGGACCTGAGCTACAATCACCCAGGAGATTCAGGAGTGAAGCTGCTCTCTGATACACTCACACATCTGGACACACTCAAGTATGTTGATCATGAAAATGAATTCATCATTTACTCAACCTGGTGTTTTTCTAACGATATTAGCCCTTCTTTCTGTTTTGGACCACAAAAGGAGAATTAAAAAAGAAAATTACTGCTCGCGCTCATTCACACATTGGAAGAGAATAGGGGGTGCTAGATTAACCATTTCACTGCTGTGTGGTTTGGCCTGCATTAAAAAAGAAAAAAAATGCATTAAGCCTTGTATTTTTTAAATAAGTTTAAAAAAATATTTTTTTAATAATGGCATATAACCAGTTTAATTGTAGTGCATTGACAATAGTTTTATATAATTAGTTTATTAATTAAATTAACTTGGTCCATAAATCAAACACATGTAATAATATGAAACTCGGTACACATATAGATCTCATCAGGCCAAACAACTTTAAGCCAGCCCAACAGGATGTCGGCAATTTTGATCTGAATGTGGATGTTTTGCAAAACCAGCCTTTAAATTTTTACTCACTCCTCTTAAGTAGTTTATGTTATTCATGCCAAACTTTTTTAACTTGATGAAAATACATTAAAGATGCTAAATTGTGAACGGATATTGAATATCTCAAACGGTTTTGCTATCGCGAGAGATTATGTCAAGTAAAGAATCAGGAAATGTCTAATATCTTTTAAAAATGTAATTATACAACATTTATTATTATATTAAATTATATAAATATTAAAACAAAATTTTAGTTCATTTTATTCTATTTTTTTTTTTTTTCAATTAAAGTAGGATGAAAAAGTTTAAAGTAGGCTGTTTATTGATATTTGGTTAAAAAAAAAAAAAAAATCATACGTAGGGCTCAGAGTTTCCGCTAGAAAAAAATGGTGTCGGTCAAAGTGACCGGCAGAGGTTTAGTTTAACGGACATTTTGATGATATGCCGGTCAAATATCGCCTCTTAATTAGTCAAGTTGAGGAAAACTGGAGGCAGGCTATGTTACTTAAAAAATGACATAATCAGGCCGTAGCTATAGAATGCAACATGTTTATTTGCATAACTTTCAAATAGACGGAAACCATGAAAACATGAACGTCCGATTGGTGTCAATCAACGCCAATTGTTTTTGGTTTCACATTAGTTTAACAAACCAATCCCCCCTCCCCACATACAATATCTGAATAGTAGTTTTTCTCAAGCGAACTAGTTATATACACTCTCAGTAGAGAGGGTTTTCTCCGCTGCTGGCCTGCTTTCAAGACACCACCGCATGTGTCCAAACTCGTGTTCTTGAAGGTGAACTCAAAAGAACTGTAGAAAAGGAAAGCATTTTTTTTTCTTTTTTTTTTTTAAGTTTGAGACAATTTAAATTGTCATCCACGTGCTCTCTGCGCAAAAGTTCAGTTAGATATAGGCGTCTGGTGGCCTAATAGTTAATTTACCAAAATGTATTTAATTTAACACATTGATGTTGATGTAGATGATTTTTGTTTATATAATTAGGCCCATTGATTCGTTTAATTTTACATTTTTTTTTTGTGTGTGTGCAGATGATATAGGCCTAAGCCAATTTAAATTTTAATAGTGCGCGCTGCGCAAAAATCAGTTAGGCTTATCAAAATCTGGCCTAATAATTACTTAGCCTACTTTTAAACATTTATGTAGGCATATATATATATATATATATATATATATATGCATTTTTTTTTTTTTTACATTTTTGTTCATGTTTTTGTTTTCGTTATATTATTAGGGCCATTTATTCGTTTAATTTTTACAGCAGTTTTTGTGTACAGTGGTTATAAGCCCATTTACGTTTTTATCGTGTGAGTTGGGCAAACGTTATCAAAATTCTGGCCTATAGTTAATTTTCTTTTAAAACTTTTATGTATATTTTTGTTTATATAATTTTTATTCATATTATTAGGCCCATTTATTTGTTTAATTTTACAGGACTTTTTGTGTATGCTACATTCCTGTTCTTGCTAGTCCTAATTTGTAGTTTGAAATGAAACATTTCTGTTTGGAAAATGTTGATGTTGGTCTTTAGTTCTTTGTAAGGTAAGGCTGTGGTCTAACCTAAAAGTGAAATAAAAATACATGCAGATTTTTTTTTCGTTTTTTGGAGCGAGCGGGGGGCGATTTGAGTGGAGCAATCTGCATTGAGTGCTGAACGGGGAGCGCTTTATGAACATTCTGTGACGCGCGAGCAGCGCCGGGAACAGTGATTTGATTATTGATTATACGAGGTTGAACTGGCCGTGTGACAGAGCGGGCATAAGATGGACACGAGCGCGAGTTCGCTGGCGAATTTAATAACGCGGAGCGTTATTAGCCAATTGATCCATATATAAGGCGCTCCGGATTATAGGCGCACTGTCGTTTTTTGAGAAAATTAAAGGCTTTTAAGTGCGCCTTATAGTGCGGAAAATACGGGTAACGTTACATGCCGTCTTTAAATAAATGCACAAAAAATATACATTTTTATTTAGATTTTAAATTTTTACTAATTTAATAATGTCGTGTACGTTTAAATGTTAGAAAAATAAATAAATAAAGACATCTTGCCATACTAAAAGGGGACGTTTCTGTAGAATGACCCGTATAATAAATCAACAGATCCTACTTACCACAATGTGTCTGTGGATATCTAGGGATTCAGAAGGGCATCGAGGCAGTGAAGTAGATCCATGCAATCCTCAGGGAACCGATCTTGCAAGGCATCTTTCATGTTGAACATAGAGTTCCCTGGCTTTTTTGAAAGCTTGAATGAGCGGTCGCTTCAATTGGTCACATTGACATCCTTGTATGTGCCGTCTTTAATAACATTCAAACGGTAGAGCCTGTTCCTTTATAACATAGCCCAATATCGGTGTATTTTTGCTTTATACATTTTAGGCTTATTCTCTTATTGAGATTGTGTTAGGGGGGCGGGATTTTTAGGCAATTTTAATCAGACAATTTGACAGGAGAGATTTAATTTTGTCGGACATTTCATTTTTTTCCCCGGCCAATGTCCGGTAATTACAGGACAACGGAAACCCTGGTAGGGCTATACTGCCCTCTAGTGTCCAAAATGATATCAACGTAGTCCATAAAATTATATATATGTATATAAATATATCAGAATATTTTCCCACCGGTTAATCGAGGGCTTTTTCATCACTAATATAAAAGTGAAAGTAAAGGCGCTTTTACACAAAATATTCCATCATCATCTTTTCAGTCAGCTCTTCAGTCAGCTCGTCACTCGCGTGATTAATGAAATTTGACTCCTGTTGCTGATCTTTTCTGCAACTTTCGTTTAGCTCACAATTTAGTAAGCAAACACATTCAGGTTTTAACTGTAGTGACTAAATTATTTTATTAAACACACACACATCAAATTGATTTCGCTCCAATACTCATAAAGCTTCAGGCATGACCAGAAGAGATTACCCAGAGAGCCCTCGGCAGATTCACATTTATTAGAAGAGATGGAGGGGTAGAATAAAGAAGCCTATGTACTAATTTGCATTGAATTAGTTAGTGATGTGAGTTAATAGAACATGTGTTTATGACCTTGTTAGAGTCGGTCTTTATAACATTTTGGTATATTTCCTACCTGTTAGACACAGGTAAATATAGACACAGGTAGATATGACATTTATTATGGGTTTATGTGAGGATCGTTGTAAATCCACTTAAATTAAAAGTTGTTAAATGTTTTGAAGTCTAATACATGTTAAGAAAATGATAGCTTTAAAACACTGATATGCTGAATGGATATAATTAATGTTTAAAATTGTGGGAGACATAAGTTGGTCACTGAATATGGCGTCATTTTTTGGGCATGCAAAGTAACACTATTATTTATATAGCAGCAAATAAATCAATAAATGACTATGATACATTATTTTTTATTGCTCTATTGAGCCACTAAAGATTACAGCAAGGGAAACTCTTTCACCATGACAGCCCTATTTCAGAAATATGATTTAAAGTGTTAGTTCACAGTTCATACAAACGAGCTTGGATCTAATTAAAGGGTTAATTCAACCCAAAAAAAGAAAAAAAAGAAAAATAAATACAATTCTGTCATTGATCACTCCCCCTCGTGTTGTTACAAACCGGTAAGTCTTTGGTTCATCTTCTGAACACAATTGAAGATCTTTTTATTGAAATCTGAGCTTTCTGTCCCTCCATAGACAGTCTGCGCAACTGACACTTTAAAGCTTCAAAAAGTTCATAAAGAGATCGTAAAAGTCATCCATATGAAGTGAGCGGTTTAGTCCAAAACAGGTTTGGTTATGTGAAGGTCAAATGTCTAAAAATATTAGTAAAAAAAAAAAAGATAAATAAATCTTAAATCTAGTGTTTGTTTCTGTTTGGGAGTGAGGCTTCAGGCCGTAGAAAATAGCATTAACCTGATATAAAATCAATGGTCTATGTAATGTCCTCACTAATATAACGAAACATACTGTGTGTGTGTGTGTGTGTGTGTGTGTGTGTGTGTGTTTGTTTTCTAGTGTGGATCACAGAGGAGAGATCAGGATGTCAGCAGGGCCACGCAAATGTAAGTCCACAAACACAGTTTTAGTTGTTGGTGTTTTGTTGTTGTAAGGGTCACCCATTGGCCCAAAGACGGAATCCAACGGCTGGGCGAAGGGATAATGCGTGTCTTTTCAGCGCTCCAGCGAAGTTCACTTAATTTATTAGAATTTAGTTTCAATATTACTTTAGCTCTACGCTTAATCTGACTCCAATTTTTACTGATGATCAAGTTTAGATTGTGTTTCTTATTAGAAAATAACCATAACTACTGATTATGATTTAATTTAGATCTTTGATTATTCAGAGTTTCTTAGACTTTCAGTTATTAGTTCATTATGGACCCGATGCCGCACAGAGATCACGTCGGCCGTATCGTGTTTCTCACGGACACAAACCTTGTCAGTTCTGAATTTAGTCAGAGGGTGCAGGGTTAACTAATACTTCTTCTTATACTTCGTCGGTTGCCAACTGCTCACTCGTACAAAGAATGTAGTTTACTTTAGCCATTTCCATACAACTGGCTAAATCAGTGATAGACAGAAATCAAAAGGTCTCCAGAGGACGTGCCTACTGCTCCATTCACATCTGTGCCTTTAGTTTGACCTATCCTGCAAGATTTGCGGTAGCACCAGCCTCCTATAATTTACTAAAATAATGATGTCAGAATACTTCAGAATAAATCAAGATGTAACATTTATTTCACATTTATGTCAGGTAAAAATGTATCATGCCAATTACACAAGCAATTAATTGGCAATTCAGAAATAATAAATACATGACGACATCAATTACAATCGTATATTCAGAAATGCGCTCTCCGCTCACATGATCTGAAATAATTAATCATTAGTTTATATCTTATACACTGCCCTTCATTTTAATCCCACATCAGACACAGTATGTTATGTCTATTTATATATATATATCACGTTTTTAAGTAGGCTACAATATTATGTTAGTCCACCAGGGGGTGCTGATGCTGTGACGAGGGCGGTGCAGTAAAACTAATGTTCAAAACTCACAGACTGAAGAGTCAAGAGCTCAACTAAAGCAAACACTGATCACAACTTTAATATTTACAATAAAACATCCACATCTAAACTGTTCATTCTCCACAAGACCTTCAGCATGAAAGAAATAAAGTCTGTAGTAAGTGGAGACGCTGAGATCTCCAGAGATGTGTTAGTGTTTAATCTTCTGATGGGGTTACAGTGTGTGTGTGTGTGTGTGTGTGTGTGTGTTTATATTACACTGAATGTGTTTGTTAGTAATAATTCAGGAAATTCCTGTAAAATAAGTGTTCACTGTAAAACGTTTAATGAAAACCTGTACACTTTAGTAACATTTTGTGCACTTTATTTCCATTAGGATATTCTTCTGTAATTTCACGTTTGTTGTTTATCAGTCATTGACAGTTTTTGTACAATTATTTGTTTACAGTGCATTTATGAATCATAAGATCATAGAGACGAGAGGCGTTGGCTCTTTTGGACAGACATCCAGTCTATTAGTTTATTCTAATAGTATATTCTGTAATAATATATACTATAGTATAATATAAAATATCTATAATATAACTCTACCAGTTTATTAGTTTAACACTGCTAACTGTCTAGCCATCTCCTGGCAACCGTTTAGAGCAGTGTTTCCCAAACTTTTTTTCTGGGGACCCACATTTTTTAAAATCGATAAATCCTTGTGACTCAATAAACATTAGGCCCATATAGTTCATATATCACAAAGAGAATTTATGCATTAACAAAATATGTATGACCATTTTTAAGGTCAGTTAAGCTTCCAGTTTACTATTTTAAAGAGATACAGATATTTGACAAAGCACTTTTTTTTTTATTAACCTGTTGTTGACAATAAGCGAAATGCAGAGGTGAAATGAGAAAGGAAAAATTGACAGGGGATCTCACTGTTTTCATATTCTCATCATTACAGTGTACACAATTTAATATAATAATTATTATAGGCTTAAATTAAAATATCCTGACAGTGAGACTTTGTAGCATGCATGGCTCACTACCACTGTATAAAAAAAGCCTAAACAGGTAAAAAACTATACACACAATTAATTATATATTCCTCTACCCCCCCCCCCCCCTAATAAATCTAATGCAATATAAATGACTATAACATAGTATTCAATATAAATATTACACATTAATGCCCAAACCATGGTAAATTATTACATTCATAGGCTATCACATGGTAAATGTTTATAAGGGTGGTGATTAGGGTATTTAGTCTTCTAACTTTGTTCAAGTTTCTGCTATTTACCTCATCAGTAGTGTTGGGAAGGTTAAGGCTGTTAAAACTAGTTAAAATCATTGAGTGATTTGTGGTTTGTAAGAGAGAGGAGTGTCCGATTGGAAACGCTTCTTACTGGATGTCGCAACGCTGTTTAATAATAGTGTCCGGGACCGGGAGTAAACGCAGCTCCTTTAAGCTTTGCGTCACGACTGGACCGTGCTGCCTAGTTCGAAGTAAACTAGTGAAACAACTGAAACCAAGTCAAGTCAAGTCACATTTATTTATATAGCGCTTTTCACAATACAGATTGTATCAAAGCAGCTTCACAGTGATAACATGTAAGTAGCACAACACAGATCAACAACATTGCTAAACACTAAATAACCCCAACTGAGCAAGCTCAAAGCAAGCCAAAAGCAAGGCGACAGTGGCAAGGAACCAAACTCCATCAGATTGGATGGAGAAAAAACCTTGGGAGAACCCAGGCTCAGTCGGGGGCCAGTTCTCCTCTGGCTTACATTCATATTGTTTAAATATAAATATTAAATATAAATATTGTTTATGAATCAAACGGCGCCATAACATATCGCAGGCGTTGAGTCGTCTCATCACAGGCGTTGAGTCGTCTCATCACAGGCGTTGGGGCATCCGAAATCCCCGTGAGAGGCTGGACACAAAACTGGACCTGACGAACGCCATTTTTCTCGGGACAAGCGTCCCGAGATAACAGCAGAAAGGCAGATGGGAAATAATTAGCATAGCTGATGTTCATAATAATTTCCGTTATAACTCACAAACTCTCCGTAACCTGAACTCTCCGCAACCCAACCATACGCGCCGACCCGTTTGTCTAAGAGGCTGTCGAGCCCCACTGGTGCGTTAAGCAGTTTCAGTGGCAAACGGTTCCGTATGGCATAACAGAGGACTAGAAGGTAAGCATTATGTGAATGCTTGACTAAAGAGATGCGTCTTTAATCTAGTTTTGAACTGTGTCAGCGAGTCAGAGGCTCGGACCGTATCGGGAAGGCCATTCCAGAGTTTTGGAGCTAAATGCGAGAACGCCCTCCCTCCTTTACTGGACTTCGATATCCTAGGAATGACCAGAAGCCTTGAATTTAGTGATCTTAAGGAACGCGGTGGATTGTAGGGCGAAAGAAGGTCCGTTAAGTATATAGGTGCTAAACCATTTAGGGCTTTATAGGTCAGTAGTAGTATTTTGTAGTTGATGCGGAACTTAATAGGTAACCAGTGTAGAGATGATAAAATCGGTGTTATATGATCATATTTTCTTGACCTAGTAAGAACTCTAGCAGCTGCATTTTGTACTAACTGTAGCTTGTTTATTGAGGATGCAGGACAACCAGCTAATAAAGCATTACAGTAATCTAGTCTCGAGGTCATGAATGCGTGAACTAATTTTTCTGCATCAGAAATAGATAGCATGTTACGTAGCTTAGCAATGTTTCTAAGGTGGAAAAAGGCTGTTCTTGTAACATATGAAATATGATTTTCGAACGACAAGTTGCGGTCTAGTATAACACCCAGGTCTTTTACTGTTGTAACAGGACATCCGTCTATATTAAAGTTGTATTGTGAGAGGTTTTGTGAGTAGTTTTTTGGACCAGTAAGTAATACCTCCGTTTTATCTGAATTTAATAGCAGGAAATTACGCGTCATCCAGCATTTTATATCTTTGAGACACTCTGTCATTTTAGATGAGTTAGTGTTTTCATCTGGTCGTGATGAAATATATAATTGAGTGTCGTCAGCGTAACAGTGGAAATTAATTCCATGTTTTCTTATAATATTACCAAGTGGCAGCATATATATTGAGAATAGCAGAGGGCCTAAAACCGATCCTTGCGGTACTCCATAGTCTACTGACGTTATCTTTGATTTTTTCCCATTTAAACAGACAAAATGAGAACGGTCCGATAAGTACGATCTAAACCAGCTTAATGCCTGTCCCTGGACACCGGTGAAGTTTTGTAGTCGATCCAAGAGTATTTTATGATCTATAGTGTCGAACGCAGCGCTAAGATCAAGTAGGACTAGTATTGAGATACAGCCTTGGTCAGAAGCTAAAAGTAAATCATTTGTAATGATTTGTGATTATGTGATATATTATTTAATGATAAAGTGACACTACTTTTTCAAGTATTTTGGACATAAATGGAAGATTTGAAATGGGTCTGTAATTTGCCAAGTTATTTGGATCTAATTGCGGTTTCTTAATGAGCGGTTTTATTACAGCCAGCTTGTATATTTTTGGGACATGACCTAAAGATAAAGACGAGTTAATAATATTGAGGAGAGGCTCTTCCACTACAGGTAATAGTTCTTTCAGTAGTTTAGTGGGTATTGGATCTAATAAACAAGTTGTTGGTTTAGATGCAATGATAAGTTTATTTAGCTCCTCCTGTCCTATCGTTGTAAAGCGGTGTAGTTGTTCTAGAGGGGCCATAATTGAAGCTGAATCATAAGACACCATAGCGGATTGTACATTTATAATTTTGTTTCGGATGCTTTCTATTTTCGCGTTGAAGTAATTCATAAAATCATTACTACTAAACTGTAAAGGTATATTTTGCTCTGGTGATGTCTGTTTATTTGTTAGTCTAGCCACGGTGTTAAATAAAAACCTTGGATTATTTTGGTTATTTTCGATTAGTTTGCGGAGATGCTCAGCCCTGGCTGTTTTTAGTGTCTTTTTATAACGTGACATACTGTCTTTCCACGCGATTCTAAAGACCAGCGCTGTTTTGTTCTCTATTTGTTGTTGCTGACTGAGAAACCGCTTCAGGTGAACGAATCCGAATCGTTTCAGACCGTTATGCATGCGCGTTTGGCCAATTCATGGAAAGGAAATAATCAAACCAACGAATGATTAATATCGCTGGTTCAGTCGACAGAAATACGGGACACACGTAAGAACTGCTGAAATATTCGGACTGTAAACGTTTCTCTCAGGTCCGTCGGAGCGCTCATGGTGCACACACAGTGCTTATAGTCGTCCAGCTGCACGCGCCACTGCGGCCACGCGCATATCTAACCAAATTTAGCCGCACCACCATAAAATAGGAGGAGGGAGGTTGGGGTAGGAGGTTGGGGTAGTTAAGGTAGTTGGGGTAGCCGCCAATTGAATAGCCCTGATCTAGAGAGTAGCCTATAGCACACTGAAAAATAGTGCTCGACTTGGCGACCCATACAAAATCTCCCGCGACCCACTTGTGGGTCGGGACCCCGCCTTTGGGAATGACTGGTTTAGAGCTCCCTAACAACCATATAACATCAGGAATAAGCCATATTTCAGCACCAGAATATAATACAGCCTTATGAAAAACAAAACACCAAGAACACCCTAGCAACCAACTAACACCATAGTAACTGCCTAGCAACAACTCAGAATAACCTAGCAATCACTCAGAACCCTCTAGCAACCACCCAACAAATGCCCAACAAGCACCCATAACACCATAGCAACCACCTACAACACCCTTGTAAATGAGAGTAACCTAGCAACCACATAACAACTGTCTAGCAACCACCCCAAAACATCAAAGCAACCACCTTGAACGCCCTGGTAACCACCTAGAAAACACTTAGAATAACCAAGCAACTACCTAGCAACTGTCCAGCAACCACCCAGAACACCCTAGCAACCATCTAGAACATCCTAGTAACTGCTGTGCAAACAGAGTAACCTAGCCACCACCTAGCAACTGTCTAGCAACCACCCAGGACACCATAGCAACCACCTATAACACCCTAGTAACTGCCTAGCAAACACATAGAGTAACCTAGCAACTGTCCAGCAACCACCCAGAACACCCTAGTAACTGCCTAGTAAACGCTTAGAGTAACTTAGAGTAACACCTAGCAACTGTCTAGCAACCAACTAGAACACCATAGCAACTACCTGTAACACCCTAGTAACTGCCTAGCAAACACATAGAGTAACCTAGCAACTGTCCAGCAACCACCCAGAACACCCTAGTAACTGCCTAGTAAACGCTTAGAGTAACTTAGAGTAACACCTAGCAACTGTCTAGCAACCAACTAGAACACCATAGCAACTACCTATAACACCCTAGTAACCATCTAGCAAAGATTTCGCATAACCTAGCAACTACCTAGCAACTTTCCAGAAATCACCCAGAACACCATAGCAACCACCTAGGACACCCTAGTAACTGCCAAGAAAACACTTAGAGTAACTTAGCAAACACCTAGCAACTGTCTAGCAACCACCCAGAACACCATAGCAACTATCTATAACACCCTAGTAACCACCTAGCAAAGATTTAGAGTAACCTAGCAACCACCCAGAACACCATAGCAACCACCTAGGACACCCTAGTAACTGCCAAGAAAACACGTAGAGTAACCTAGCAAACACCTAGCAACTGTCTAGCAACCACCCAGAACACCATAGCAACTATCTATAACACCCTAGTAACCACCTAGCAAAGATTTAGAGTAACCTAGCAACCACCCAGAACAGTATAGCAACCACCTAGGACACCCTAGTAACTGCCTAGCAAACACAGAGTAACCTAGCAACTGTCTAGCAACCACCCAGAACAGCATAGCAACCACCTAGAACACCCTAGTAACTGAGTATTGAGTATGTTCTGCTATATTTGCTTCTTATTTATTAATCCAGTCAATTTGTTGATGAAATATTGATTAAAATGAAGAGACAATTTACACCAAACGAAATTGACTTTAAAGAAAGGCTTTCTACAAAACAAAACTTAATAAGTGTTCAAAATCATGTGTGACCCTCTCCAAATGTTTTCCGATATATTGGGTATCTTATGATCCTGTCTTACTCATCTTTTCATACATCATAAATCATATTTCATATATCATACATCATAAATCATACATCATAAATCATACATCATATTTCATACATCATATATCATACATCATATATCACATTTCATATATCATACATCATATTTCATATATCATAAATCATACATCATAAATCATATTTCATATATCATAAATCATACATCATATTTCATATATCATATATCATACATCATACATCATACATCATATATCATATTTCATATATCATACATCATATTTCATATATCATACATCATACATCATAAATCATACATCATAAATCATATATCCGACTCAACACAGAGGAAATAAATGTAGTGGACGCATCGCTCCTACTTGTTACAGGTTTGACACTTTACTAAAATGACTCTGACTGTATTACTAAATAACTTATTGAATATTGATATCATTACTATCATTACTTTATTCAGGTCGGCACCACATGACGATTAGCCGAAATGTGTTTCTACATTTAATTTAGATTCGTTTATAGTGTGAGCCCCTGATTATATGCTGCATGTTGATTTATCATAAACAATATTGTAGTTTGATTTAATAATCATCGTTCCACATGTTCAGACTGAGCCAATAAAACATTAACAGGATAAATTGAATATTCAGTAAGTGTGTGTGTGTGTGTGTGTGTGTGTGTGTGTGTGTGTGTGTGTGTCGAGGTAAAAAGTGTCATTTTCCTGAAAACTATTGAAATGATTTATAGTGTTTAGTAAAATAACTCCTCAAATGTTCAGTTGTAATGTGTGTTCTTGTGTTCAGACGCCGTTGATCTCACACTGGATCCAAACACAGCAAACACTCGTCTCGTTCTGTCTGAGGAGAACAGAAAGGTGACGTATGTGGAAGAGAGACAGTCGTATCCTGATCATCCAGACAGATTTGATTATTGGGAACAGGTTCTGTGTGGAGAGAGTCTGACTGGACGCTGTTACTGGGAGGCTGAATGGAGTGGATCTGCTGAAATATCAGTGTCATATAAAGGAATCGAGAGGAAAGGAAGATGGAGTTTTGACTGTGGGTTTGGAGGGAATAAGAAGTCCTGGAGTCTGAGACGCTCTGATCACAGTCTCTCTGTCCGTCACAATTATAACTCCACTGCTGTTTCTGCTGATCCAGGATCCTGTAAGAGAGTAGGAGTGTTTGTGGACGAGTCGGCCGGCACTCTGTCCTTCTACAGCATCTCTGACACACACACACTCACACACTTACACACATTCACACACACATTTACTGAACCACTTTATGCTGGATTTAGACTTAATACTGTTAACTCTTCAGTGTCTCTGTGTCACATTAAACACACACACACACACACACACACACATACACACACACACACACTCACACACACTGACTGACTGACACACACACACACACACACACACACACACACACACACACACACACACACGCAACTAACTGACTGACACAAACACACACACACAACCACACACACACAACCACACACACGCAACTAACTGACTGACACAAACACACACACACAACCACACACACACACACACACTGACTGACTGACTGACTGATTGACACACACACTCACACACACACACACTGACTGACTGACTGATTGACACACACACTCACACACACACACACACACACTCGCTGAACCACTTTATGCTGGATTTATTCAAACTCTTTAGTGTCTCTGTGTCACATTAAACACACACACACACACACACACATTCACACACACTCACTGAACCACATTATGCTGGATTTATTCAAACTCATTCAACTCGGTCTCTGTGTCATATTAAACACAACATATATAATATTATGCTGCATCCATGGATATTGTAGTGTAATTGGTGACAATGAATCTCTTATCTAGAAACTTTCATGATTTACTGTAAACATGGAAGATTGTGTGTCTCTGCAAGAGTAACGCAACAGTTACTGATCATTTTGAGCAGTTGTATCAACTGATAGTTAGATCATTTGACATGTAATGTATGTATTGCCTTTTAAAATAGTCGTACTGTGATGTTTAGTTGTGTCTAATTAAACAAGTGATTTATGTTGAATGAACAAGATCTAAGTTTAGTATAGTAGAGGAAGAGAGCATGAGCTCCACTAACCCGCCGTCACTGAGGCTCACTCATTAAATGCTTTATAAATGTCTTTAAAGTCTTGCGGTGGGCAGAATCTCTTACACACACACACACACACAATCTTCTACTCCACCTTACAGCTGGTGTCCTCGTTCACACACACACACACACACACACACACACAACGCTGTAACTTTATTTAGATTTCACGTCTAAACCCTCTTCAGACGAACAGACCAGCAGAGCCGGACGAGACCGCAGTTCAACACTGTGACGGACAAACTCGACTTCTGCGGCTTTAATTCATGTCTGTTAGTTTTCAAGCCGTTTGTAAGTGTGTGTTCTCCAAAACAGTGACAAAATTACCTTTTTGCACATTTACAAAAGTCTGTCAGCTGTTATTGTGCAACACACAACTTCTCCTTCAATAGGAAACACATCAACACTAGACAGAAACACACAGTTTACCTCTTTTCTTTAAAAAGAAATCAAAATAATATTTAATACACTTATACAATAGCACATAAATATTACAACACTGTTTCTCTGGCACTGAGGAGAATATCATCATTTATGACTGACATCAGGAAACACAAGTAATATCAAGATGAAAACGGTGCAGGTGTAGTTTCATAACATCAGAAATGAACCATTTAAAACAGCCCTTTCATAGCGACACTGCGGTTAAATATTACACACTAACGCAGTTCTCGCTGATATTTACAGTGTTTGGATGTTATGAACAGCTATAATCGTCTTTCTCTTCCAGTTTGAGCTTTAAGAAAACTGAAATAACTTCATGAGGGATTGAAAATGACAGACGGACAGATACTAACGACAATAAAACTCTGGTAAACAACACTTTAAAACATCTGCTAAACTATATTACATTAAAGATAGAAAGAAAAGTGAGAAATAAACGCTTGTAAATGGAAGATTTCAACATATTATTCTGGCCTTTCAAGACAAAGAGTTAACAGTTAACAGCATGAATCAATCAGTTGAACTGCTTTACTTTGGTTTGCGCTCAATATTGGAGCTCCAGATTGGATGGATGAGAAAAGATCAGCTCGATGATGGAGTCGAGCGTCCAGGCGAGTCTGTTCTGTGTCTCAGCATCGGGTGATGAAGCTCCTGGATTGGGTTTTGGCCACCAGTAATCGCAGAGAATCGCTGGACGTCCGGATGAGTTCTCGTCCACTGACAGGGAAAGACAGAGCAGAGGAGGGTTATTCCTTCAGCTTCAGTGTCAAGAACGTCCATCATCTCATTCAAGTCAATCTCATAACATGTTCAAGTTTCTTTTTTCAGATTCAGAATGATCATCATCCACCAAGTGTGCGCAAACACACGTGGAAATTGTTGTGGTTTTTCAGGAGCTTGGGGTACATACATATTAAATTATTTCTTAAAAATATATAAAGAATATTTAGCTTAAAGAAAATAATTATTACATTTGTTTTAGTATAATGGAAACAAATAATGATAATAATAATTGAACATAATAGTTTAAATTGGAAAGTAAAAGACTGTGGGGGAATGTATTTACAGACGCTAGTATTAGTTGTGCTGCCTTTAATGCTGATTTACATAAAAGTAGTAATAAATTAAAAACTACTATAAGAAAAAATACAACAAAAACATTATGAAAGCAATAGTTTTAGCACTTAATTGTCAATGTCAAATCCCCAAAAATTGTAACAGTCCGAAAATATGCTTCATTTCTTATTAACCCTTTGATGCGCAAGCTATGGACACCCCTTCGAATGCACAACATGGGTCTGATAAGACCTGTATTCATTTCCTGTTATTTTATGCATGGCTTGGCTTTTTTTTCACCTTTTTTAAATCACTTTATTTGAACGTTTAATATTTCACAAATGATCACAAATTCATATTTGAATATTTCCTAGGTTTTGTGTTAATACATCAAGTTTACACACATGGGTCTAGAATGAAGCGTGATATGCAAGCGTGATAAAACAAAAGAATAAAGACAACTTTTTGTTCAAATAAGCAATGTCACAGTTGTTAAGTCCTGTAACACACATAGCTAACTTAGCTAACATTAGCTAACATTAAATAAAATAGAATAATGTTGACCACAAGCTAGCTAATAGTATTGGACATGTTTCTCTTTAGCACTAGTAATGGATTTCAAGGTCAAGGTAACCTGAACGTTCCAATAATAGTTTATATATAGATGTCTCTCACAAAATATCAACTATTTTCTGTGACAAATAATTTCTTAAATAAAACTTACACGCATGAAATATACAAAAGCAGCCATGTTGAATTGCGAAATGTGTTGCATGTGAATAGTGTTCTGCAGTAAATTTATTTATACTGTTTATAAATATCAAAGGTTCATATATGGCTCATTTTTGACCCATGTGTGTAAAATTGATGTAGAAATACAAAACCTGTGTTTGTTTATAAAGTAAGAAAGGAAAATAAACATAATGATTTGTGGAAATCAAAAACAAGATATTTACTGTAATGAATACCTGGATTAATAAATGATAAAATACATTTCTTTCAAATATTCAGCAAAGAAACATGAATACGGGTCTTTTTAGACCCATGTTGCGCATTAGAAGGGTAGTGACACAAAAACGATTTTTATTCGAAAAGTAAGAAAGGAAAATTTTAAATAAGGATTTGTAATGATCTAAAACAAGTTGATTGGGGAATACCTGTAATACTGAATGATGAAATCAATTTATTGCAAAGATATAGAAAATGAAAAATCAGTCGGGTCTATTTTGACCCATGTTGTGCATCAAAGGGTTAATAAAAGTTGAAATGTGTAATTTTTGCACCACTAGCGGCAATTGCAAAAATGAAGTTGTCCTTCAGTCCTTGACTGGGCCATATCACTAAAACAATACAATATTTTTCAGCTTTTTGACAATATTATATATATTTACTCTCAAAAAAAGCTCATGGGTGCTTTTTTTCAAACAGAGGATCAATTCTTTCAGCCAAATCAGTACAGATCTAGTCAAAAAATAATGGGAATGTGAATGTTTTTGAAATCAATAGAGGCAAAGAAGAAGTGTTTCAACATAGTTAAAGTGGCACAAGTAAAGCCAACTTTAAAAAAGAAATAAGGCAAACTATCACGCTCAACTTCAAGTTAACTTCACGTATTCGCTCCTATTAAAGTCAACTTAAAACTTTTGTTCATCTAATGAGTAACAGGAGTCTTTTGCAACTATGGGATGTTTAGCATTTAGCAATGCTCTGTGTATGATTTTCAAAGATAACTTTATGACATAAAGATTGTTTGTCTCCTGAAACATCACTGTTCACCTGTGGTAGTCCACGCCCACCAGACTGACTCCATTCACAGCGAGGATCCGGTCGCCCACTCGCAGTCTCTGGCTGAGCGCAGCTGGGGAATCTGGCACCACTGACTTCACGTAGATCCCGCTCACTCGCAGGGGAGTTTTCTGTTACCAACCCACCAACACAAAAGAGAAGACTCAAGATTAGCGGTGACCAGATGAGGATCCGCACCAGCAGGAAATGAATGATTCGTTTCTGTATCATCATGTGCTTGAGAGCGTCCTGAGTCACACGTTGAAAGTAAATGTTTTATTGTCTCTGAATGCTAAACCACACAGTCATCAGGTTCCTACTTCAGATCATTGTTAACATCAACCTCAATGTCAATGCAGTTCTGGGAAACATGGGAGATCTCACATTTAGTCAGGCTCTGGACTCATTGTGGGCTTCAAAGGACGATCGGTGTGGCCAACGCAAACCCATTCGTCCCCTACTGAGCAGTTTCTCGTAAAATATAACCCCCCACATGTGTGCCTCACAGCGAACACCTAAGTCAGCAATTCCAAGTCATTTACAGAGCCAAAGTCTCTGAGCAAGTGAACAAAATAGCTGTAAGTAACTATGGCTCTGTTCCAAAACATAGTAAGATGCCTATGTAGGCAGTGTTTTGAGGTCTCACATGATGCAAGACCTATTAGAAAAGTTAAGGAACAGCATTGTCCTGCCGTCCAAGACGTCTTTGACCAAAACCAAATTACTAGGTACACATGTATCAATTGTAGAGAAGACAATCCCATAATAAAGTTCAGTGAACAAATCTAGCCATATAGTGGATTTTATCATGTAAAATGATCATGTCTCTTTAGAAGATGTGGATAAACCATTCGATTTATAAGGATTCCTTGTATGCTGTCTTTATGAATGTTTTGTAGCACCAAAGTTTTGGGTGATTAGACTATCAATGGAGGGACAGCAATCTCTCATTTACATGAAAGACTCATTGGGTTTGGATCAATATGAGTGCGAGTAAATGTTGACAGGAGTTTTGGGGTGTCTTTCCCTTTAAAGATTAGGATGCTGTCTATGTAGGCACTAGCTCTAGGTTTTGGAGCACAGACTACATGTCCGGATCTAATCCAGTCCTGTTATTTTTAATAAACAGCTGTTGACTGGCCTTGATTTGAAGGTGTGCAGTAAGCTCAAATGACATTACAGTTTGCATTCGACTTACAACCGTGTGTCTACAGGGAAATGGATATGAAATACCTTCTATATATAAAACAGGGTAATTTCATAGGCATGATCACAATGAAGGAACAACTATTACAGTCAATATGTATATCAACTCATCAGAGGAACCATCATTTATTTATCTGCTTCAAAAGTTACATCGTCTACAGTCAACGAAGAGTGTGTATTAAACAAAACTTGTCCAGGTCATTTTTCTGCTAACTTCTTATTACCGTAAATGCACAAAAATCTCATTCTTATTACCGTAATGCACATAAAGTAATGCACAAAAATCTCATTCTTATTAAAGTAATGCACATAAAGGAATGCACAAAAATCTCATTCTTATTAAAGTAATGCACATAAAGTAATGCACAAAAATCTCATTCTTATTACCGCAATGCACATAAAGGAATGCACAAAAATATCATTCTTAATACAGTAATGCAAAAAAATATATATATATCAATCTTATTATCGTAATGCAACAAAAATCTCAGTGTTGTTACCGTAATGGACAAAAATCTCATTGTTATCACCATAATGCAACAAAAATCTCACTCCTATTACCGTAATGGACAAAAATCTCACTCTTATTACCGTAATGGACAAAAATCTCACTCTAATTACCGTAATGGACAAAAATCTCATTGTTATTACAGCAATGGAAAAAAATCTCACTGTTATAACCGTAATGCACAAAAATCTCATTCTTATTATTGTAATGCAACAAAAATCTCATTGTTATTACCGTAATGGACAGAAATCTCACTCTTATTACCGTAATGCACAAAAATCTCACTCTTATTACCGTAATGGACAAAAATCTCACTCTTATTACCGTAATGTACAAAAATCTCATTGTTATTACCGCAATGGAAAAAAAATCTCATTGTTATTGCATAATGCGCAAAAATTTCATTATTATTACCGTAATGCAACAAAAATCTCATTGTTATTACCGTAATGGACAAAAATCTTATTATTATTAACGTAATGCACAAAAATCTCATTCTCATTACTGTAATGCACAAAAATATCACTCTTATCATTGTAATGCACAAAAATCTTATTCTTATTAAAAAATCTTATTCTTATTACCGTAATGGACAAAAATCTCACTCTTGTTATCGTAATGGACAAAAATATCATTCTTATTACCGTAATGCACAAAAATATCATTCTTAGAACCGTAATGCACAAAAGTCGCACTCTTATTACTGTAATGTGCACCAACCATCCATACCAGTTATTCCATGCATACAAATAATATCCTGTGTACATTTTACATACTTTACACTGTAGGAAGAGTATACAATGATGAATAGAATATAAAAATAAGACAAAAATAATCCTCACCATTCCATCCACCAGTGCCAGACCAAGACCACGAGGTCCTTTCATCAGCTCTACGGTGAACACCTCATCACTGTCCTCCTCATCTTCCTCTTTTCTGTGTTCTGAGTTTCCTTCCAGGCCGTTCTTTTCTGAGAAAACAACATCAAACGCATCACATTATCAGCTCAGGGATCTTCGCTGGATCAAATAAAGCACAAACAAAATCAAATATCAATGATAGTCCAGGTCATATCATCCAAAAATCTGAAAAAAATTAAGGTTGTTTTCAGGACTATAAATATAGTGATTATTTCATGGCATTAACGTCTAAACGAAATCAGAATTGTAGGTCAAATTGGAAAGGTCAAAAGTCACTCGTAAACCACTGAACGGACATAAACATCAGATAATTCTGCATGATGATGATACAAGAATGACTATGTTCATGTTCCCATAAAGATCTTATACTGTGGGCTGGTGTAAACACAAAGGGCTTTCCCCCAGCGCTCGGCCACCCGGCCTGCGTCCCGAACAATGCGATTAAGATTCCACCCAGCAAGTCAACTGTAAATTCCCATGATGCTTTATCCATTGCTCTTTTTTCTCCTGACATCACCACCTCTCTGTAATTCTTGAACCAGATTATAGGATTTGTGCCACTACCAAGTAAGCAGCCAAACCTAGTGTGATCTAAGCAGAGTCCCTTTGATTAGGAGAACCCACACTAGTCTTTAGAAAGAGGAGGCGGGAAACCAGTGGGAACATGTAGAACTTTACCAGTCCTCAACTATATATTAAAAGAACAAATGTTCAGTTTACAGACTATTTTAGTTTATTCTTTGTTTCAGCTCTATATTCTGACGTGACTGTGTTTGAAGCTGTTGTTAAATGCGCCGATTTGCTTGGCAACATAAACAGCCATAAAGTGGAGAACGTCAAAAACACGCATTTTGTGAATTTGTGAAATATTTTGAGAATAAAACATTTATTTTTTCTTTCTTTTTGCGAATACAAAGCATTTGCATTGCTCCATAAAGTCTGGATTCAATCATGGTAGTCAGATTTTTATGACATTTTTGAAGTTTTGTTGGAATGGGCTTTTAATGGAGGACGAAATCTCAAAATAATTTACGTTTTGATGGTAAACGAAAGGGTTTAGTGGGTTTATAACAACATGAGGGAGAGTAAATGATTTTTTGGGTGAACTAACACAATATATATTTTTTTAGAGCTGAATTTGCATGCAGCTTTTGTTCATGAAGGGTTCCTGCTGATTGGATTCTCATTCTTTAAAAATGTATGACCTTTAATCATGGTAATCATTCCTCAACATTCATGAAACAGCAAGAGTTTAACATGTTCATCCAAATGCCAAGTGTTAAAGCGTTGAAGAAACTCTATGATTTACCTGATTGCTTAATTCTGAATAGTTTTTACCTGCCTAACCGTTGCTTACTTTATAAATGTATTATGCTTGGGAAAAACATTCTGTAGAGGAGATATGCTGGTTTCCAGCTTCTTCACCCGATGGAGCCAGAGCACACAAACCCAACCCCACATCAACACCAGCACATCCCATACGCCTCCAAAGACAATACACCCTGCCTTTGAAATCAGGGAACACACACAGGGTGAACATGTCTGAGCTCTTTCTCAGAGTACAGCTCACAAACTAATAGAAGACAAGTACAAGAGCTACATCTCTTTTCATGTAGCTGTACATCACGCATACATGCGAGAAACACTGTTTTTTGTTGTTGATCCCAAACCTAGTGACTAAACAGACCTTTATCCAGAATCTGGTGGAGAAAAGCAGATCAGCAAGTGTCCTTGATCATTGTAAATCAGGAATTGGTGCTTATATTTCCCCAAGGTCCACATGTGCTACTTAGTTTTTTATAGGCCTACTTCAAATAAATAATTTTACAGGTCAGCCAAGACAAAAGCTAGCAAAATTTGCATTGAATTTAATGCCAGATAGAGTTCATTGTGTAAACAAAATAACAATAATAACCAGGAAAAACTTTTATTTATAAACAAGCATAAAATACACTGGGACTCTTATTTTGAAGAATTGTATGTTTTACTATAGATTGCAACAGTCTGGTTCCAGAAGTAAAGTGCATTTTTACTCTGAAACGTGTCATATTTCTTTGCCTTTCGGAATTTAATAATCACACCGGGCTGTGTCTCGATTACAGTTTTTCCATCCACAAATTTACGTTTTCTATAGTATTTTAGATATTTAAGACTTTTTATAACCTTATATTTCACAAAGCTGAGGACCAGCGGGGATCTTTTTTTTATCCACACACGTGCGGGTTACCTCTCCTGTGCTGGCGTGCCGTCTGCTGCGTCTCCCCCTCCAGCGGGCCTGTTTCCAGCTCGGCCTGGTCGAGATTCTGAGGGGTGTTGGGCGGCGTGAGCAGGCAGGAGGGGTCGAGGGCCAGACTCTTGTGGTAGCCCAGGTCTGTACTCCCAGACAAGCTGTTCTGGATCTCCAGGCTCTTGAGTTTCTGGGTCAGGACGGCCTCACATGAGCTCAGGTTGCTGTGAGACTCCCGGAGCGGTGGAGGTGTTACGGTGGCACGGTGTTGATCTGTTGCCTCTGAATCCTGGCAGGCGATTGGTTCAATCGTTGGTTCAGTCTCTTCATTCAAGTGACTGCTGGAGTCCTGAATGAATCCGAAAGGACAAAATTGATTACCAGCCCATATTTCAAATCATGTTCGATTAATATGTAGGTTTTGTTGTGAGACTAAAAAAATCTCAAAAAGCATCAATAAAGAAGATATAATTTGGTTGTCTTAACCCTCAGGTGCTCTTCGGTCATTTCTGACCGAAAATTTTTCTGTTTTGAAATTTTAAAAATCACAGCTTCATCGGAATGTTACGAAACTTGGTGACTTTTATGGCATTGGGTATGTGAACACACTAAAAAATTGAGGTCATGATTCGAGCAATTTAAGTGGTCGTAAAAAAATGAGTCAAACTTTTGCTCTTCTGTCAAAAATGACCGACCCATAGGAAATGAATGGGAAACTGACAAAAAAATTAAAAATTCTCTGAATTTTTGTAAGTACAATCTACAAATCGGCCACAATTCTAAAAAAAAGTACACCGCAGTAAAGGGGTAACACTCTACAACATCTAGAGTGCAAAACAGACACACCCACCAACACACACACTCATACAAACACACTTTTATACACATACACACCAATAAATTTTGATTACAAAAAGTATGTTTTGAATTTTTAAAAATCACAGCTTTATTGCAATGTTACGAAACTTGGTGACTTTTATGGCATTATGTATGTGAACACACAAAAACATTGAGGTCATGATCGGAGCATGCTAAGTGGTTTTAAAAAAAAATAGTCACACTTGTGGTCTTTGGTCAAAATGACCCCCATAGGAAATGAATGGGAAATTGTAAAAAAAAAAAAAAAAATGAAGAAAAAAAAATTGTGAATTTTCGTTTTTTGTCAATTTTTTTTTTATAAGAAATAGTTTTTTTTGAGATTGTACATCAACTATATATTCAAATTCACCACCAACAACAAAAAAATGTGTTCATAAACAGCTGGGGAATTCACATGCCTCTCCATAGAGAGCTGTACATGCCATCTAGTGATTACACCATGATTCTACGCTTTTTCTCTATACTGTAACCAGATGGTGCTAATTTTCTTAAAAAAATATTTTTTTTGAAGACCTAGACTCTATATTAAACTAAAATACTGCATTAATATTTTTTTGAAAAAATAATATATAAATAGAAAAATATATATATACTGTATATATTTTCCATGGCAAAAATAAACCATAAATATTGCATAAATATTAATAAATTCAATTAAATTGTCTCAAAATACTAAATTAAAAAGAATAAATATTATAGAACCAAAATAAATTGCATTGGTTTTACTGGGATGGAGAAAGTTTAATTTTTAGGTGTCCGGTCACTTTTGACCGGGAAGATAACAAGTGTGACTCCGAAACGAAGAGCACCTAGTAAAAAATAGCCAGTTGTCAAAGAGTTTGATGCGAGTTAAATCTTTTCCAAATTAAATGTTCTGTTATTTAACCAACAACGTTGAGAAATATGGGTATGGATTTAATATAGTACATATATATACTCGTCAACTAACCATTGCAACAAAAGTCTGTGCATTCTGTGTGGCGTCTGGGGAGTTCCCAGCATGGAGGAGGTGTACCTGTGAGGGCTGTGTCTGGCTCTCTGGGAGAGACTGGATAAACTCCTGCAGATCCTGCAATGGAGGGAACAGCCCTGGCTCTGTGATGGGATTTCCCAGCTCCAGATGAAAGATGCTGCTGGGCAGGATTAGAGGAGGATGGTTGTCGAAACTTTCCAGGATATTAGCTAAGACAAAAAAAAATATTTTTGCCGTCAGGCACAGATAATCTCAGTGAGCATTCAAGACATCATTTGAGTCCTTTATACATAGGCCTCCCCCCTGATAATGAATCACCCACTGCTAAAAGGTTAGTTGAAAGCAACACTGACACTATATTTGAATGTTTATTGCTTTAAAGATGCTTGCTTTAAACCAATCCATTTTATAATATGCAATATACAAATAAGTATGCTGTGACTTTACTGAATGCAGAGCTGGTGCATCTCTACATCTTAACTGATGTTTTCTCACTGCTGTCATTTTTGTTGTATGTTTATTTTGTTATTGAGATAAAAGCACACATTACATATGTCGCGTGGTGGACATTCGCTTACAGTAAACTGCTGAAAAGGTATTTGAAACTTATTTTTATATCCAAGTGAAGAAAGTGAAATAACTCTGTCATGAGTATAAAGGGATACTCCATTTTTTTTTTTTTTGGAAATAGGCTCATTTTACCACTCCCCCAGAGTTAAACGGTTGAGTTTTACCGTTTTCGAATCCAATCAGCCGATTTTATGATATTTAGAAGAATATCAACAACCAGACAGTTTCTGGTCCCATTGACTTCCATAGTATATTTTTTTCCTACTATGGAAGTCAATGAGACCAGAAACTGTCTGGTTACTGACATTCTTATAAATATCAGAAAATCGTCTGAATACATTCGAAAACGGTAAAACTCAACTGTTTAACTCTGGGGGAGTGGTAAAATGAGCCTATTTCCAAAAAAAAGTGGAGTATTCCTTTAAGGCAAACCTTTTAAAGTACACATATAAAACAGTATTTAATCAATTTAGGCTGTAGGTATACTATATTATGGAACTGACAATGGTCAAACGTCACTGTTCATCTGTGATTACAGGATGATGTGTGTGTTCATATTTGAGCTCACATGTATGGAGGGCCGCCGCTGAATCCTCTGGTGACGGGGTCCAGCATGGAGGGCACGTACGGGCGGTGTTGTACTCTCTCAGCATATGATGCAGCTGTGCGGGGTTCAGATGAACAAACTCAGCTCTCAGAGTGGACCATGATGCCTGTAAACACACACATATACATAGAAGAATGAAACATTCACATAAAACTAAAAGGGCTTTTCGGGCCCAGACAGATTTCTCAGCAAACTATTCAGGAAAGGAGAAATGTGCTGGTGAAATGTGAGATGTGTTGACTCACACAATTGGTCACAAACATTGTAATCTTGATTTTGCAGCACACAATGGGCACAGAATTGTATATGGCTTACATTGGTTCTGGGAAACACAGCCCAGCAAGATTTACAGTAGCAACAGTAACTGTGATGAAAAACTGCTTTCAATTAGTGTACTCATTCACACATCTCACAAATCAATTTAGATGAAATGTATGTGTAGTCTTGTATAATAATGAAAATATTATTATTTTTTGTAATATCACCTAAAGGGAGCATGTACAAAGAAAATAAAAAAGGACCCAATACTGAGCCTTGTGGTGTACCCTCCGTTACAGATGTTTTACACAAACAAACGGGTAGAATCTAAACTACGTTAGTGTCTGTCCAGAAATGTCTGTCCAATTTAAAATTATTGTGTCAAATGTAGCACTTAGTTCAATGCAACCCTGGTTAAGTATAATTTAGTCTGAATGTTTTAGTACATTTATATGTAGTAAGGCGATTAATTGGCTGGACACAACAGTTTCCAGTGTTTTGTTGAAAATATTTAAATAGGTAAACAATCTTTTTCACTAGGGTACATATTCTCTGACAACACATGATAAGCAAACTCTATTGTCGAATAAACAAAACATCTTTAAAATACCACAAAGGAAATACAGCCACCAAATAACACTCCTCATTTATTTTTTTGCATTCTCCTTTACTGGTGTCTTATGAATAGACTGTCTAAATAACAGAGTAGTGTTTTCTTCTGTGAACAAAATAACATCCACTACTTGTATGTAATTAAATCAATATCTTCACAAAATTACAGGAAGCAGTGGCTGGGAATGAACATTGTACAAACTCACTTGCTGAACCTGACAGGACATGTTAGTCATTTCCTTACAGTTACAGCTTAGTTTCATTCAACAGAGAGTTTATCTTTCGAGTTTTGTTTAGAATACAGACTATAGTCTATATTCTTTGAACTAAAACAAATTTTCGGGGAGACCTATAACGCTCTTTTACAAAGTCTTGATTTTGGTTTTGGGGTCTTCTAGAATAGGTTTTCATGCTTGAAAGTTCAAAAGACACATTATTTTTTCATATATTTGACATTGTTGCAGCACCTCTCTTCCTAGTCTGTCAGGAACACTTCCTGTCTATGAAGCCTCTCCTCTTCGAAAGTTTCCGAAATGCCATGGCCTATACCATAGTACCAACATACTCACTTATTTTACGTATGCCTCGGGTGGGAATTATTATTAAATGAGGAATATTAACATTTTTCTTCCAGGAACAAATCTTTTTCTTCCAGGAACAAAAAAAATACATTTTTCAAGCTCAAACAGCAACATTACACACTAGAGAAATTTGAGGCCATTAACCTATTTAAAAATATTTCATACACTGTTTGTTTGCCAATTGTGCTGATAGTTACTTAATTTAATTAACCAATTAAATATAAATCAAAGTAATGAAATATATTGGCTGAAAGTAGAGAGAAAGGTACAATGTATGTAGCACTACGATAATAAGTTTGCAAACATTGCTAAATATTATTTCTTTTATTTTGATTTTGGGAAGAAATGTCAATAATGTGGCAAGATTCACCATTATCCACAAGTTTCCTACGCCCCATGAGGCCTTGCGCCAAAAGTGGGCGCGACTTCCGGTTGGAAGTAAGCAAAGTGCGATTTGACATGCTTGACACTCGTTCATTAAACAGTTGACAGTCATTCAAGTTATAGCGATCCAAACTAGCTAACGATGTGGGAACGCAACCTCAACGAAATTCAAAAGTGTGAAATAACAGTACCTTTACCCTCGAAGTAGTTGATTGGGAGTATTATAATAACATTATTAATAATCAATACTCATCAAGGCATGGTGACAGACAGTTGTGTGAGCTGACAAACAATTAAAATAAAAAATACACACTTAGTCATTGTGCTTTGGAGTTTATTCAAAATTAAAAATGAATGTGCTGCTTGAATACATTAACTGGCACATTTGGTATTCTGTCAACACAGGCTTTGATCCTGAGTTTAGGTGTAACATCAGTAGCGAACAGCCAAACACATGCTGAGAGAGTTTATAGAATATTAAGAATTTAAACAAATGTACACAGGAAGATTCGTCGTCTTTTGGGAGGTGATGGAAACTACAGTCGTTGGCAGGATCAGAGACGGGCTCTGGCAGGATCACTCTGATTTCGTTTTCAGCTTATGTTCAAAACAATCCCGTTTAAGCCACTAAATTAGTTTAGTCCGATTATACAACCGCGAACAGCACATGTTGTCCCTGAGCTCCGTAACGACATCTCTCATAAAGATTTGCGTCTTTAAGTAGTAAAATAATTCTCCGAAAAACAGCTAGCCTCTTCGCTAACTAACACACAAAACACCATTGGAATGCTGCTTCCGCCGCCTCACCGGAAGTTTCACCCACTTTATTTTTTACAGGAGCGCCCCTCGGAAACTTGTGGATATGCTGAAATGAAGCATAGAGATTTTTCATAAATCATTTAGCTGATGCATAGACATTTTTAACGCGCCTCAAACACATGTGATGGGTGGAGTAACATAAATCTGGGAAGGGCTGTGATCTGTCGGGCTAAGCCGCAGGACTCACTCTTGGCTAATAAAGCAACAACACAGCCGTGCATGTGCATCAGCAGCATGTTTATGAGTAACTCATTTTCTCCAGCTGAATGTGCAAATTATCTTTAGCCAGGTCTGGTCTTAGTTTATCCTTGGATTTGACTGTAAAAAAGGCAACCAGACTAAAACAGCTCTGGTGTAGACGTTGGATTTACGTCTTGGTTCACAATTTGATATATCAAATTGTACTGAAAATGAAAATGGATGTGTATAGAAGCTCATATAATTTGGTCTTGAAAGAATTTGATGAGAAATGCTGGAGATCTCTGCATTTTGAATATGTGACAAATCTGTGAGAGCAGTTTAAGAGACTGTTGAGGGAACATGAAACTCGTGTCATGTTGTGATTTTTCTTTGCTATAGACACCCACAAAAGGCCGGGCTGAAGAGTCAGAATGGCTGTCCCAAAATAGATGGACGGAAAAGGGGAAAAGACTTCTGCAACTATGTGCAGAAATGGATGTTTTACGAACCACAAACTGTGCGCTCATGCCATGGGTGGAAACTTAACAACCAGTCTCCCAGCAACTTTGACATGCAACCATTGTTTGTTGACGGATAGAGGAAGTTAGCATTCTCTAATTGCACACTGGATGATACTGACAGACACATGCGGTCTCTTTATACTCAACAAGTGCTACATGTGATAATGTTATTAGCCGGAAAAGCACAGTTTCTCAAACTTTGACAGTGCTTGACCTAAAAGTTTCAAATCACTACAGTGTTATGGGTTAGATCGATTCAATGCTAGTGTGTTCGGAGTGGTTGGTCTGTGTTGTAGCTATGGTTTATAGAGGTTGATGGGGAGTTTTTAGGATACTTTTTCACACTTACAATTGTTAATCCCGGATGATTCAAAATCCTGGGTAAACTATTCCTCGACGACCGGTTTTAATGAAATCTGTGGAAATGTGTGAAACATTGCTGAACCCAAAGTTAAATTTCACCTTCACTCAGGGTTTAAATATACGTTAACCCAGAGTCACATATACCAACACAAAAACTCGGCCAGATTTTTGCATGCGATCTATCTGTTCAGACCAATTCGTAGCAAATAGTAAATGCAAACTTGTTTCTCTTACAGTAGGTGGTGCTTATAGAAAAGCACAAATACCACACTTAACTCAACAAAGCAACGCCAAGCTGTAGTTGTAAGAACAGCAGTGACTTTGGGCATGTGACCAACATGTAGTGTGGAAAGTCTTCAGAATCAGAGTGCAATCAGTTAGAACAAAATAAATACACCATATGAAGAGTTCAGATGCAAAAGCCTCTAAATGCCATTTGAAATTTTCTTCTTAAATGATGATTTTTATCAAACTTGTAAATTTAAGTTCAGTAATTTCACTTAAATAACAATTAATAGGTAATTATCATTGCCATTTAAGTGAAATCACTGAACTTAAATATACAAGCTTGATAAAAATGATTCATTCTAGAAGAAAATTTCAAATGGCACTTAGAGGCTTTTGCATCTGAAGTCTTCATATAGTAATTCAGGCTGACAGACTGTGCTGAGTATTATTGTAGATTAAAGTCTTAACCCAAACTTGTAAAATAATATGTTGGCTTTATATATTTATATATTTACATGGGTTAACTGTTAGATACCCTTCTAAAAAAGACGTGCATGTAATTGTGTTGAATGTGCACTTAAAATTAGTTTAAAATTTTGAAAAGTACATTTTAAAAAAAGTGTACTTGCAAATAATATAATATTAATGAAATAAAAGGACACTTATGTGAAGTTCAAGAGAGATTTGCCACTATGTACACTTTTGAAAATTCACTTTAGCAAAGCTAGTAAAGTTTTACTTCAAAGTACATTTAAATGATTGTTTTAATAATGTTTAGTCGTGTTTTAAAGTATGCTTATTTTGATGTGTTGACTAAAATACTAAATCACATTTGTAAATGTACTTGATTATAATTTGATCTGTGTAAATTATCTTTAAAATTAATTTCAAAATTGTAATTTCAAGTGTGTAATTACTAAGGCTGTCAAACGATTGATCGTGATTAATTGCATCCAAAATAAAAGTTTGTGTTTACATAATATATGCGTGTGTGCACTGTGTATAGTTATATATATATATATATATATATATATATATATATATATATAAATACACACACATGCATGTATATTTAAGAAAAAAATATTATTTATATATAAAATATTTATATTTATATATAATATAAATTATATATAAATATATACAGTATATATATGAAAATATTTCTCAAATATATACAAGCATGTGTGTGTATTTATATATTAATATATAAAATAATTATACACAGTGCACCCACATACATTATGTAAACACAAACTTTTATTTTGGATGCGATTAATCACGATCGTTTGACAGCCCTAGTAATTACAAATACATTTAAATACAAGTTTCAATATAAATTAATATAATTCATATAAATATGAAATACATTTTTGTTTACAAAAATGCTTGTCAGTTAATTCAATAGTATACTATAACCAGACAATAAAATAATTATTAAATGACATTTAAAAGGTGTACATAAGTCATACTTAAATTTAAACTATAACACATTTTCATTCAATTCTAAATGCCATTGTATGCCGTTTGTATTTGTGTGTGGATTTTTTATTTTTTTTGTTTGTTTAAAACATTCTAGAAACTATGGATGAAAATTATTGGTTACACTTTATTTCAATAGTCCACAATAGACATTCTACTAACTATAAGTAACTTTTCAACTACATGTCAGCTAACTCTAATTAGAGTATAGAGTAGAGTTAGGGTTCGGGTTTGGGAGAATAAGTTGACTTGTAGTTGCCAAGTTACTTAAAGTCTGTAGAAAACCTGTTGGAGGCCAATCAAAATAAAGTATTTGGCCAATTTAGCAAAATCTTGCACATTTATATTTTTTCCTCATGTATTATTTATGATAAAATAATAAATAAAAATCCAACAAACATGCAATTAAATATATTCAATTTTTCCTTAATTATTTCTGTAAATAAAAACTCTTTCTAAAAGTAAGCTCAAGTTTTTCTCAAGGGGTATATCTCTCCGAGTATGTCACAGTTTTAATAACGGAGAAACACCCTTAATCAAATTTGGAATGAAATAGTTTTTAAAAAATATTTACATGTCCCTCATTTACTGTAAAAAGTTCATTTATGGTTGACTTCGTAATGCAGAACAAATAAACAGAGAGATCATGTGACACAGTGAGTCATGTATATGTTTGTTTAAAGTGAACTCAGTCACTTAAGACAGTGAGATCATACTAGCCCCTCCCACTTAGAGTTGTAATCCAGTTCTCTGATAGGTTAAGAGGCTTAACGGTCAAAGTTCATTTACCGCAGAGACTTCACGAGACCTGTAAACCCCCACGGTACAGGATGTGTTTGGGTGACGTGCTGTAAACCTTGCACTGTCCTCTGTTATTCTGCTTTTTTATGGTATGATAAGCTAAGTGAAACTCATTTCCTTACGCACAAAAGAGTAAACAATGCGTCTCCCCACTATCAATGGCTTTTGAAGAAAGTTAACAGGTCTGAGACCAGACAAACAGCTGTTTTGACTTTTCCATTTCCTGCTCATCAGCTAATAAAGTCCCTCCTGCCAGCGGCGCTACGTCTACAAAATGATTCAACTTTGATGACTGAGCTGAATGCTTATTTAGGATTATATGACAGGCTGAATGCGGTGGCATGTTGTGGCAACCTGAAGGGGTTGTATGTGGTGAATGGGAAAATGGCATGACTCAAGGAGTAAATATGACGTTTGTCATGAGTTTGATGCAATCATGAGGTTATATTGAATTAACATGATACCTCCTCAAGTCTTGTGAAACAGGTTTGCTCTGTTTCTTGAAACATCACGTCATTTTAATGTCTTTTACAAGGACTTTATTGGTGTTCCTATAACTGATCCTCACACCTGTCCAATCAGCAGTCAAACCTCCAGCACACCTTAGTTAATTATTATTTGCAACTGAGGAATTTCCTTATTTTTTCACAAGGAAACTCGATCAAGCTGTTCGTCAAGTGAACTGAACAAACAATATAAGGGTGCACCAACACCATTTTTGACACACGATATGCCTAATGAATTTCCTTTCTAGTGAATTGTGATCTCTGGATAAAGGCTATGGTTTGCACGTAACTTTTACCCCAAGAGAAATATCTCTATATTTCAGTGCGTAATAACACTGTACAGGTAACACTTTATAATAACATTAGTTAACTAACATAAACTAACAATTAAACATCATTCTAAAACATATATTTTTGGTTGAAGGTTAAGTTTAACAATTTCTTATACAATACTAAAATAAAACTTTGATCTGTTAATATTTTAATTTCTAATCTAAAATGAAGAAAGATTAATAAATGTTTTAACAAATGTATTGCTAATTGTTAGTAAATGCATTAAGTAATGTTATAATAAGACATTATTGTTTAGTGTTACAAATGTACATTCACTATAGAAACATCCATGATGTTTAAGGGTGTGTTTACACTTGATTTAAACAAACTTGACTGAAATATGAACCAAACACATGAAGTCATCTACTGTAAACGAACCAAAAACAGGATGATGTCACAAGATGTGACCCTAAAAAGGACACACTGTTCAAGAAAAAACCTGTTTTTTCACGTCATAGTCGTGGTGTTGACATTCCCAATTCAGTTCAGGCACAACTTGTTTTGCGAACCAAGCGAACCAGGACTATTTGTATCTTCTTCTTTCTTTGTTTTATTATCCGGATCAAACAAACCAAGAGAACCCAACCACAAGTGTGAACAGGTTTAGATTTAATTCATTTAAAACTAAATTTTAATATTCCCAGATAATTTCAGGTTTTCCATGACACCAGGAAACAACATATTGGGGGGTTTAGATTCGGTTTAGATGGTTCAAATCATATTTTTCATATTTTATAAAAATTAAAAGAGAAATTATATAAAATATAAAATTATCTTTAGCCTTTGGAAAATGAAACATTTCCCCAAAATTCTCATTTTCTCATACATACTAATGAATGGATGGATGAATGAAAGAATTAATGGATGGATGGATGGATGAATTAATGGATGGATGGATGGATGGATGAATTAATGGATGGATGGATGGATGGATGGAGGGATGAATGAATTAATGGATAGATGGGTGAGTGGATGGATGGTTGGATGGATGGAAAGATGAATGAATTAATGGATGGGTGAGTGGATGGATGGATGGAAGAAAGGATGAATGAATTAATTAATTAATGGATGGATGGGTGGATGGATGGATGGATGGATGGATGAATTGATGGATGGATGGATGAATTGATGGATGGATGGATGGAAGGATGGATGGATGGATGGATAAATGAATGGATGGATAAATTGATGGGTGGATGGATGGATAAATGGATGGATGGATGAATTGATGGGTGGATGGATGGATGGGTAAATGAATGGATGGATGAATTGATGGGTGGATGGATGATACATGGATGGATGGATGAATTGATGGATGAATGAATGGATGGGTGGATGGATAAATGGATGGATGGATGGATGGATGGATGGATGGATAAATGAATGGATGGATGGATAAATTGATGGGTGGATGGATGGATAAATGGATGGATGGATGAATGAATTCATGGGTGGATGGATGGATGGGTAAATGAATGGATGGATGAATTGATGGGTGGATGGATGGATACATGGATGGATGGATGAATTGATGGATGGATGAATGGATGGGTGGATTGATGGATAAATGGATGGATGGATTGATGAATTGATGGGTGGATGGATGGATTGATGAATTGATGGGTGTATGGATGGATAAATGAATGGATGGATGAATTGATGCGTGGATGGATGGATGGATGGATACATGGATGGATGGGTGGATGGATGGATGGATGGGTGAATGGATGGATGGGTGGATGGATGGATGGATGGATAAATGAATGGATGGATGAATTGATGGGTGGATGGATGGATACATGGATGGATGAATGAATTGATAGGTGGATGGATGGATACATGGATGGATTGATGGATGGATAAATGGATGGATGGATGAATGAATTGATGGGTGGATGGATGGATGGATGGATGGATGGGTGGATGGATAAATGGGTTGATGGGTGGGTGAATTGATGGATGGATGATTTGATGGATGATGGATGGATGGATGGATTGATGAACGAATTCAGTTTAAGGCACATTATTAATCTTATATCTGTATGGAAGATATAGCTTTACTAAATCTACAAACATTGTCTTTTTAACTGTTTAGCTCCACAACTGAATGTTGTTTGAATCCTGAATAGATTTGATTTATTTTGTGTCAGAACATTGTATTGTGTGCAAATATATGAGCACAGTACTGGAATCAACCCTAAAACAATAGTTTTGCACCTGTGCAAGCATTTGTGAAGCATCAGTGCGAGTGTCTGACCTGCAGCAGGGTCTCTTTGGGGGTCGCGAGCAGGTTGGCGGCTGAAGAGAGTTTCTGGAAGGATTCGGCAGCCAAATCTCCCAGCCCGACACTTACGGTCCAGTCCATCAGCAAATCCAGGTTGGCCCGGATCTGCACTCCTCTGGACCACTGGTAGAAACCACCGCCAGACCCTTCAAACACAACCACCACTAGATTTATATCTAAAGTACCAATTAGTGCAAGCATGGCAACATGTTCATCATATTAAGCTTCTCTTTATTTTCAATAATCATCAAAAGTCATAAGCTGGATTTGAACTCAACCAGTCTGTGTGGCCAATGATATTTACACCTGGATGCAAATATTCACTCTGTAAAATTCACACCCTTGTGAGAAACACGTCCGGACAGAGAAGCAAGACCACTGGGGTGAAAACATCCGGTAGCTTACAATGCGCTCTCTCGTCTTCTCTTGTGTTCTTATTTTTGAGTGTGAATCAGGTTTTGTCGAGTTTTCAGAAGGACTCACCTCTCTCCATGAGCGCGTTGAAGAGCGAGGCGTTGGTGAAGAAGAACAGGTAGGTCAGCAGTTGAGACGTGATCTCGCGGTGCACCAGGAACGTGTTGAGCAGGTGCAGCGCCTCCTTCAGGACGTCCAGGATTCGGCTGAGTCCCGCAGGCATGCGCAGATGTCCGCTCTCAGAGAAAGGGTTACTATCCAGCAGCTCCGGTAACACGGCATACATGCTCTAACAGACGGGACGGGGAAATAATGTTCGATTAATGCTCTTAACAATCCATTAACTGACGTATCCTGTACAGAATCTTATAATGTGAATGCTGCAAGCTTAAATACTTGCTTTTTTAAAGTTTATTAAGAGGACCAACCCATATATAACACGTTGTTTACTGAAGTATATATCCTGTATTTTGAGCTTGAATCGTGTAGTTATAATAATTACTCTAAAGTCATGTGAAAATGATGCATGCATTATTTTGCACACAATGCAGTCATATAATATCTACAACATATATATCATAGGGGGGGGGGGGGACACAGATCATAAAGAAAAATCTATAAAGAGAGTTAAGTTTTAATATACATATAAATGTGAATATATATATATATATATAATTGAAAATCTGAATATATTGTCAGAAAAATCTAGACTTGAGACAAAAAAAATTATATAGAATTTAAATATGTAAATAAAATTATATATATATATATATATATATATATATATATATATTACAACTTATATTTTACATGAACAATTTGGATACAATTTTGGAGATAAAAAAAAAAAAAAAAATATATATATATATATATATATATATATAAAATTGTATCCTAATTGTAAATGTAAAATATCTATATTAAAAATCGAAATATATAGCAAATCTGATATGCTACTGTTACGTTTGGGATAAGTAAGATTATTATTTTTTTCTTCTATGTAATAAATTAATACTTTTTATTAAGCAAAGATGCATTTAAGTGTTAAAAAAGTGATAGTAAATGTATTTATAATGTCACAAACATTTCTGTGTCAAAAATAAAAAAAGTTTGTTTTTTTTTACTTTTTATTAAACAAAAAATATAGAAATGTTTCTTGGGCATCACATCATCATATTAAAATGATTTCTGAAGGATCATGTGACACTGAAGACTGGAGTAATGATGCTTTTAAATGCTATTAAAATAGTGTTTTAAACTGTAATAATATTACACAATATAACTGTTTTACTGTATTTTTTGATCAAATAAACTTTTGAACGGGTATGTACATGTATATATCCTAAATATATCTGAATATAAAGTAATTATTTATAAATCATTAATGTGCAGTGGAATACATACATAGTAACTACAAATATATCTGTAAATGCTGAATGTGCAACCCTAAAGCATAAGAGAAAACACAGGAGAGATTAAGGCAGGTCACATGTTTTGTGCTTTCAGTAGAGAGGACGTACTGAGCCGACAGGAAGAGCGGCACGGGCCGGCTTCCGCTCAGCGGGAGATATGTGAGACTGTGACTCGACTCTGGAGAATGTCTCAGCCCTGACTGGCCATTGTTACAGTGCCAGTTAGAGTCTTGAGAATCATTCAGATAAGACTAAACCAGCAGATGCATCTCACATCCACACTCACTTTTCCCACTGCTGGGAGAGATAAAAGGATTTTGTCAACAAATAAGGGCCATGACTTATCTGTGTGCCAGACGGGAACTCGGGCAAGGCTAAGAGTCTAGAGGGACAAAAACACAGCATGCTGAACTATAACCCTGAAATAAAGGAAAATATTGATGGTTCTTTAAGCACAAGAAACATGCTTAAATTACATTTTGGAGATCATGACAACCTATAGAAGCCAATGAAACGTCAGGTTTCAAACTAAAGGACTGGTCACATTAGTGAAATTTCAGCTAAATTTAATGGGCAAACAGCGTCCATTATCTAACACACGACACAGCTCACCTTTAAAATCATCCATTGCAAATAAAACGTCAGATCTCAATGTTAAGATGTTGTTACATTACTAACATTTGAGCAGAATGTTATGGGCAATAGAATATTTTGTTTATTGTCAATAGTGACATAAAGCACAGCTCACCATCACTATGACCATTCATTGAAAATGAAACGCCAGATCTTACAGTAAACGTATGTTCACATTACCACAATTTTGGCAACATTTTGCAAGAAAAAAATGGTCCGTTGCCGACTGTTAACAGTCTATTTATGTAAAAGCACAGCTCACTATCACTTTAACCATTGATTTGCGAAGGAAACGTCTAATTTCAATGTAAAAGATGTGGTCACATGTGCTTTTGTATATCTCTACTATTTTCTGATGAGGTGTTTACTGGGGCGAGGGCGGGACAACCTGTCACTCACCTGAGATCCACCAATAGCAAACCACAACCATCCAATCAATTTCCCATGGACAAAAACAAGCCCCGCCCTACATTTGTTCTTGTTCTAGAAAGCCGTTTCACTCAGATATACGTCACAATAGGGAAGACAAGATTATCGCAACTTCCGTTTCAATTGAAACACACATAAACACACTGCCAGGTTGTCAGGGCACAGCAGAGGTTAATGAAGCTGAAATAAGTGCTTCAAACTCAAATGCACTTGAGGTCATATGAGGTCATTGATGAACTAACCAGAGCCAAAGGTCCCGCCTCCGATGACTCATCACTGACTTACACATTTTAAACTTTTATACACCCATGACATCACAGCATTCATGAGCATGACTAAGACATGGATGAATCGCACCATTCAGAGCAATTAACAATTAATATATGATGAAACAGGAAAGTAGTTTATTATCATTATTATAACTTGTTTAATATTTGGCACGTTCTTTTAACAGAAAACAATACAATTTCCTGACACCAACCAATCCCCTTACACAGTCTGACATCACAGGCAAGAGAAAAATAGTTTATGTCTTGTTAAACGACATTTACATGCTAATTATCCGGTAAACGTTAACTTTCTGGTAGGCATTATGATTGCCTTAACTGGACAATCCTCTCCCTTTCTGGTGATGAGAACAGAATATTTCCTGGTCAGGAAACAGATGAACTCCAAATGTGGAGGTGCACAGCTGCTTCCTCATCAGGCAGAGGATGGGTAACTCTGTCCTTCCTGTCTGCTACAAAGCTGCTTCACTCCTTACTTCCCAGTTGTTATCTAGTTTAGGACTGGAGAGTTTGAACCGTGAAGGACGTAACCTCTCCACTGACTATTCATCCACAAAGTTATTCTGTAACAAACACGTCACATATTTCTTCTATCCAACTTGAGGTGACTTCATTGCACAGATTTTTTTCCGCACCATCGAAACTGATGTAATATAATTGAGGATGAGTTTCACAATGTTCCCTTTCATTTTCAGTTAGCGATTTTTAATAGTTTTAGTTTTAGTAAACCACAACACTGGTTTCCTTGAGAGGTTCCACATGGAGGCACATCAAAGATTAAAGGAATATTTCTCAGAAAAGTAAACAATTCTCCTTATGTTCCATTGAGAAAATAACAATGTACAGAAAATAACTATTTTGTATTCCTTTAAGACATTCATCACGTACAGCAACAGACAAACCTAACAAGAAAATAAATGTTCTGAAAGATTCGCCGCTCATCTGAGAGGGGCAGGGATTTGCCATTAACTTGAGCCTTGAGAAAATACACTGTTAATGTGTTTGTTTTTGATTCTTTGGGAAAGAGAGGACAAGTTATCTCGCTCACCAATAGCTGTGGCAAATCCCTATATCTCACCGCTTTGTTTTGACTTTACTTTGGCTGACAGACTGGAAGTACAAAATGCTGTTTACGCAGTTATGTCCTGTTTTCACATATTTTACATCCTTTCAGGGCTATGAGGAACATATTTAATGTAAAATAAACATTTATACACTCATCTAAAGGATTATTAGGAACACCATACTAATATTGTGTTTGACCCCCTTTCGCCTTCAGAACTGCCTTAGTCCTATGTGGCATTGATTCAACAAGGTGCTGAAAGCATTCTTCAGAAATGTTGGCCCATATTGATAGGATAGCATCTTGCAGTTGATGGAGATTTGTGGGATGCACATCCAGAACACGAAGCTCCCGTTCCACCACATCCCAAATATGCTCTATTGGGTTGAGATCTGGTGACTGTGGCGGCCATTTTAGTACAGTCAACTCATATTCATGTTCAAGAAACCAATCTGAAATGATTCAAGCTTTGTGACATGGTGCATTATCCTGCTGGAAGTAGACATCAGAGGATGGGGACATGGTGACCATAAAGGGATGGACATGGTCAGAAACAATGCTCAGGTAGGCCGTGGCATTTAAACGATGCCCAATTGGCACTAAGGGGCCTAAAGTGTGCCGAGAAAGCATCCCCCACACCATTACACCACCACCACCAGCCTGCACAGTGGTAACAAGGCATGATGGATCCATGTTCTCATTCTGTTTTCACCAAATTCTGACTTTACCATCTGAATGTCTCAACAGAAATCGAGACTCATCAGACCTGGCAACATTTTTCCAGTCTTCAACTGTCCAATTTTGGTCTTGCAAATTGTAGCCTCTTTTTCCTATTTGTAGTGGAGATGAGTGGTACCCGGTGGGGTCTTCTGCTGTTGTAGCCCATCCGCCTCAAGGTTGTGTGTGTTGTGGCTTCACAAATGCTTTGCTGCATACCTCGGTTGTAACGAGTGGTTATTTCAGTCAAAGTTGCTCTTCTATCAGCTTGAATCAGTCGGCCCATTCTCCTCTGACCTCTCGCATCAACAAGGCATTTTCGCCCACAGGACTGCCGCATACTGGATGTTTTTCCCTTTCCACACCATTCTTTGTAAACCCTAGAAATGGTTGCGCGTGAAAATCCCAGTAACTGAGCAGGTTGTAAAATACTCAGACCGGCCCGTCTGGCACCAACAACCATGCCATGGCCAAAATTGCTTAAATCACCTTTCTTTCCCATTCTGACATTCAGTTTGGAGTTCAGGAGATTGTCTTGACCAGGACCACACCCCTAAATACATTGAAGCAACTCCCATATGATTGGTTGATTAGATAATTGCATTAATGAGAAATTGAACAGGTGTTCCTAATAATCCTTTAGGTGAGTGTATATACTAGTACAGTACAATATTGGACATAATGGCCAGTACTATTAGTAATATTGGACCTATATTTGATAGTACAATATATCATTTGGACCTAATAGCCTTTAATATACTTACTTTGGTGAGATAGTAGACACACTGCTGGAAGGTGAACATGATGACTTCCTCTAGGACAGTCATGGCCTCCTCACTGGCAGCACGCGTGGACTGGATTTGAGAATCCAATGATTCTGAGCAGATGGAGACATGATGTTACTGCACATTCACAAGTGACTTCAAAGACAGATCTCCCAGTGGCTGGTAAATTTAAAGATAAAATAATAACTAAAGCAATGACAGAAGAAGGTCAGCAATCCAATACATATTTAGGGCAACACATTGACAAGGCTGGTACCTTTGTCCTGTTCCTGTCTGTCCTGCTGTCTCCATGTTAAGAGCAAAGGGACCTCATGCTGGATGAAGTGCAGCAGCTCAATGGAGTTTGACATCCACAGCACCAGCGGCTGCAGGCCTGGGATCAGATCCTTCATATTTAACACATGCAGCTCTGCTGACATATCACTGGAGCTTCTGTTGTATAAAGAGCACAATGTTCACATGTTATCAAAACATAGGCATACAGACAGATAGATAAACTTGTGTGAGTCTATCCAACAAACCATTAATTATCAGGCCAACCAACCAACAAAACATACATCTATCCACCTATATACCTGTCTGCCCAAAAAAGAAACCAATATTCATTTGTCTAACCAACCATATAAACAACCATACCTTCACCTGTCTTACTAACCAACCAACTGTCTATCCATAAACATATCTGTCCAACCAACCAACCAACCAACCAACCAACAATATTTCTATCTATATACACCTACAGTATTTATAAGATTGTTCATTCACACAAACTACTAAAGATCTATCCATTTGTCTGGCCAACCATCCATCCATCCACCCATCCATCCATCCATCCATCAATTCATCCACCCATCCATTTATCCATCCATCCATCCATCCATCCATCCATCAATTTATCCATCCACCCATCCATCCATCAATCAATTCATCCATCCATCCACCCATCAATTCATCCATCCATCCATCAATTTATCCATCCACCCATCCATCCATCCATCCATCCATCAATCAATTCATCCATCCATCCATCCACCCATCAATTCATCCATCCACCCATCCATCAATCAATCAATCAATCAATCAATCAATCAATCAATCAATCAATCAATCAATCAATCCATCCATCCATCCATCCATCCATCCATCCATCCATCCATCCATCCATCCATCCATCCATCCATCCATCCATCCATCCATCCATCCATCCATCCATCCATCCATCTATCTATCTATCTATCTATCTATCTATCTATCTATCTATCTAAATTTATGTCCATCCAACCAACCATCTCTAGTCAGCCAACACCTATTCATTGGTTTGTTCAACCAATCAATCACCTAGCATTTATCAATTAGTTTTTCTAACCAACCAACCATTCTGTATTTTTACATGTCTGTCCAACCAAAAAAGCAATCACCAACCATATCTAACCATTTATGTATCTGTCTAACCAACCATTCATCCATCTATTCAATTGTCTGTCCAAACAACCAACCAGCCATCCGTCTGTCTCTCTATACATTTTTCTGTTTGTCTAAATGTCCAACCAAACAACCATCCTAACAACTAAATGCTCAAATGATGTCACTGGATTAACAACTAACTACACCTATATACTTGTAAAACCTGTTTTTTTTTTCATTTCAAGACTTTGCATAGCAGCAAGCCAAATCAAAGTTCATTGAGGAATTAAGGTTAAGTTTCCCCTTTAATACCAACCTTTTAACTACTAATCTCACCACAATATGAAGGGAAATGACTGAACATCAGGATGTGGACTGAGAGGAAAATACCAGCTTATAGAAAACGCCAGCCAAATTCACAATTTAAACTCAAGACAATCAGAGCCTGAAACACTTTAACACTGCTGTCTGTCAGCAGAGAGATTTAGTACTGGACAATTCAACAGTTAATGACACGCTCAAGTGGCCCTGTCCCGGGTGGAGATCGGGCACCACAAAGAAAACAAAAGTGAATTGAACATATACAGCACCATGAGTGAGAATACACTAGTTAAAGTCGTACTTTAAGTTCCCTGCTCTTATTTTAGAGGCATGTGAAAGAAGAATGGTTTCAAGAAGAAATAAGCTCTCTCACATGTCTGGCTGCAGAGCTGCAAGTTCTTTTGTTCTTTCCTGTGGAGGAGGGAAAAAAGAAGAATCTCAGAAGAACAGCTCTGTTAAGTGTGCCACAACCTTTAATCCCCTGAAGACAACATTGACCTACTTTAGCTCTCCAAAAGGGGTGTCAAACTGGACACAAATTCTTGTGTCCAGTATTGTTGGTAAATGAAATGGACATCACAGACTTATATGTGTTACTCCAAAGCTTCATGCAATTCACTGTACTTTCTTGTTAGTTAGTGGACTTGTTGGCTGTTTCAGTCTATTCCACCAGCCCACATAGTGTGTTATAAACATAAACAGAAGGGCTTTACACACTTGAAATAGAACACCCTATCAATCTACTAAACTTTGGGTAAATGGGATTCTGAATGATCTCGCTTCACATTTCACACTGCTCAAAATTGACCTGGGTTAACAATTAATCCTGGTGCAAATCCTGGTGACTTTTCACACTGAACATTCCTAAACCTTGGGTTAACATAATATTTGCGGTGTCAGTGTCATTGATGAACGCAGCAAGAGACCTGTTTACATATTGGCTTTAGTGTTGCGCATCATCATAATTTATATTGTCGACTGTACAATCTTTGAGGACTTTTCAGACTATGGAGGTAAGAATTGAACATCTTTGTCTTCAATTCAATAGTGGCATTTTCTGTCACCATTTGACATTTTTCTCCTCAAATGCTGAAACTAGTGTTTAAACAAATCACTCTGTTTCTGTGATTGTCCAAAGCATGAGAATATGAAGCAAGCGACTGGTTTTCTGTGGCTATGCATCTAGCCGTACCAATCTAACACCACTTTCTTTCACACCATACATGTTTTGCACCACAACATGGGGTTAATTCTGCTTATAAACTATAAGTGTGTAATGGTCCAATACCCGGGGTTAAGTGCAGTGTGAAAAGCACTACAGTACCTCAAGTGGTACTCAAAGGTATTTCAAAGAATAACAAGGAATATGTCCAAACACACAATTACTGTGGTGCAACATTATAATAGTGTGCTTTTCTTGATTTTGGGATGTGCTCACATCTTTTTTGTGCCTAGTAAACTCTCACTTACCCACATGGTGAGCTGGATCTGATTGGCGATAGAGAGCAGCAATTTCCGAAGGTGAACCAACTCAAAGTTGGTGGCCGAGTGTTGAATGCACAGACATAGTAGAAAGGCTGGAGTGAGTTTGGGTTCTTCCCTTCCTGAATCCACCATCCGGAGAATCTTCTCCAAGACTTGATCTTCGTGCTGCACCTGATAGGACAGCGACACCACCCTACCATCCAAGTCCCTCCAGCGGGCGGCCATTTTTGGAGTCCTCCTCCTCCTGACAGACGTCCCGCACAGTTTACAGGGGGACGTTGTGGCAGGGGGACACAGGGTGGCCATCCAGGACGGGGTCTGAAAGGCTCCTGAGGCTGTAGGGTCCTTGAACATGAAGAGATAGTGCTGACCGAGCCCAACCAAGTCACCTGGAAACAACTCAACCTCGTCATCAAGAGGGACGCCGTTGTGCGTTACAGATGCGCTGTGGAGGGGTCTGAGCACGGTTTGCATCTTACTGCCGCCCTTAGTTTGGTCTTTGGCCCGGTCTAGGCGCTGTACGCAGCAATGCTGAGGTAGGATGTCGGGGGCAAAGAGTAAGACGTCCATCTTCAGGGTCTCCTCATTCTTATCAATGGAGGACTCACTGGGGCAGCCAAATACACAACTGTTCCCACTCATCAGATAGATCAGAAAGTCCTGACAAGAGATTAGAAGAAGAAACAGGAGAGTTAACTTTAGGAAAATAGAATGTTAAACAAAACTATAAAGCAATGAGTTCACTATTGGTTGAGGACTGGGGCAAGACAGGATGAGGGAAAATTATTTATATACCAAGGATTAAAGGATGAATCTGTAAAACATGAAACTTCCTGCATCTTTTATTTTCTCTGTTATATTCTAAACGAATGGCAGTTAAAGGTGTGGGGCATGCATTGTTCAATGTCTCAATGTGTTATATAATCCCAGTGAATGGACAACTAATGGTAACAGAATTCAGGAAGGAAGTATGAGGACGCTCTTATCTAAATTCTTCATCTGCTTATTGTGGTGTCAAAACAGACCACACAGTTAATAGATTGATCCACTTCGTGCTGCTAAACCACATGATTCTTCTGATCTGAAAGAAGTGCCTCTCAGCACAATGATAAGTGATTGACATAGAGCTGTTCTAAGTCTCTAAACCAGAGATAATCTCCCAACACCTGCTTTAGGCCATAAACTCACTCTCATTCACCCCTTTTTAAAACCCTTTAGCTTGACATTAGCAACATGTAGTCTGTGAAACATCTGTCACTCACAAAGCTCCACTCATCACACGTATCTAGTGGAAATGGACTGAGGACCCCATCACGGCTAAAGTAGACCAAAATTAAAGCCCACGTTTAAGGCCAGGTACAGTGTAAATGTCAAGAGTGTTTAATGCTTCATGAATTATCATTTGGTAATACTTAATCATCATAATTCGTTATACTTTAGCTGTTGGAACGTATAAAATCACTGATATCAAAATCACATGATCAACATTTCCTTGAATTAATATCCAAACAGTAATATAATGGTGTGGGGGAAAAAACAACCCCATGTGTGACTGAATGTATTGTATATTTTACTTTAGTTTAACACATCTCTTCAAGTTGCGAGTTTCCGCTTTGTACAGTGCTCTGCGAGTTAAAGAGTGACGTCCACTTTTTTAGCGTTTATTTTTTCCATTGATTTCTCCTATAGGGATTTTTTAAAAAGGTCTTTGCTAAAGCGCCATAAAGCATGAAACAAGCCAACCAGCTAAGAGGTGAATCACAGCATTACAAACTTTGATTCCAATGAAAATTAGACACAAATTCAGAGGTACAAGACTGTGTAGTTAACGGCGGCCTTAGTGAGGGAAATAACTACAATCCAACAAAAGTCATTCGCAGTGCTTCATGGGAGTAGGCAGAGCTAAAGCGTGCGTTTTGTTTGTGTCGACTCTCTGATTGGTGAACTTTCTTCACAGCATTATCGGTAATGTAGTTTTTCCCCACTAATTCTGCTGCTGAACATGATTATTTTAAAAAATAAGTTGAATTTATGCGGGCTGGCAGCTTCAACTAAAGCAAATACCATAGATTAACAACCTTATATCTCACAGTAGGGCTGTCTTTAGCAGTTTATAAGTTAGCATTAAAAACATATTTCCCTGAAAATGAATGGAGTATTGACTCCGGAACCCAACTGTTGCACTCTATGATGGGAGAAAAGACATTGTGCTAAAAAAATACATTTCCAGCTAAAAATGTAGAGACACAAGGGACAAAGAACAAAAACAATAAAGAGAAACTGTACAGCGTGGCAGAGTGAGTTGTGTTTCTGCCATGATGACTGACCACAGGCTAAGTAAACAATGCTGATTATTACCTACAGTAAACTCATGCCATTGGAGATTTTACTCTTGATTATAGTTCAGCATTTTAACAAGACAACACTCATATAATTACTGCTATAACCTCAAACTTGTTTATTCCACTCCCCCATGCATGTTCCAAGCAAGCGAATTAAATGTTTGTCTTCATCTTTTTACAAATTATTATGCTATGATATGATATCAGTCTCAGTTCTGGTATATAATGCCCACTTTTCACAATCCAATCAATTGTAGATGGATTATCATTTAACATTCTGTTTCAACTGTGAATTTTTCGCATTGAGAAGGCTAACAAATGTGGTTATGTTCAAAGGTTGCAGTTTTCCAGTTTAGTGTGTACATGCAAAAACTCACACACCCTTGACAATGCGTACTCAGCAACACTGACTGTGAGAAATAGCCGGGTAGCACATTTCCTGTCTCTGAAAACGTGTGGCTTTTCCAGTTTTCCACAGAGATGTTTAAAATGTTCAAACACTAGAAAAACTACAGTAGCCAGTTGACACCATTGTCATTTTTTTAGTTGAATGAGTAACTGATTTTGTTTGTAATTGAATTGATCGGATTGATTTGTCGTGGTATATTGGTTCTGTGATTGAAACAAATGGCACAAGCACACTTTTAATGCAAAAACCATTTCACAAAAAGAACTCAAAATGTGGACGTGGGATGTGCAAAAACGGCCCTCAATCTATTTTTCCTTCACTGTTGCCTTTAATCTGTTGGATCTCTAGGTTTATTAAGGGCTTTTGGGATTCTGTGTGTTCTTAATGTGTGCCTCACGCACTTTGGCGTGTTGTGGTATCTTAAACTCTCCCAGGATGCCTTGAGACACGCGGATCATCTGTCGTCCATATGTCCACCTGCCTGTCCAAATCCTGTTGCTCTGACCTGGCGGCTAATCCTAGAAAACTACCATACAAACCAACACACACTCTCTCTCTCTCGAGTGAGTGGCTCCAGATTAAGTTAAGACTTTACACCACTGTCAACAACACAGGGTGATTGTGCCAATGTCTTACATAAGGTTTGAGATCTGCTGTCAGGGATACTGTGCTGCTGCCTTTGATTCGTTTACTCGTTATTCGTTTTATTCGTTAATAAAACAGAAAAAAATGAGTTGGGTTTGTATAAGCAGAATACACAAAGAACATTAGAATGATTGTTTTGACAAATATTGCGATTTTTGACCATTATAATAAACATGTGAAGCATCTCAGACTGCGGCTGGAAAGATTTCAAGGCTAAAATAACAAAAAAAGGCAACAAATAACACTGAAACAGCAGCTGATGTGTAATGCTCTGCCAAGACTAGACACAATGACTTTTGTCACAAAGTTAAATCTTCATTCTCCAATTCTCTGCTGCAAAACAATTATTCTTCAAGGGTCTTTACACTTGAGTCCTTGTTAGGAAAAAAAAAAAATGAGCCACAAACCTAAGTTTGTGTATTGGTTGAAATAAATAAACAATATTTTGTTAAAAAAAAAAATCTAATAAAAAGAGCCTACACTCTCAATTTTCTCAACACTATGATATTTTGGTCCCTAGCCCTTGTATTTGGTTCCAATTTGACCCTAATTGATTGCATTAGCAAACAATGCTACGCTACTAGCGTATCTACGGATGTGGCAGCAAACGAGTGTGAGGATTCTTTCCAACGTTTAGCGAACACGCCATTTCACCATGGCAAAATACATTGATCCACGTGACTTGATAAATCACCAATGTTCAATGATGAATCTCCAAAGTTCGATTCTTTACCTTTAAGATTACAGGTAAAAATCCTAACCCTATATAAGAGTATTAGTAACAGAAAAAGCTGTGGTTGTCTTATGCCGGGTTCGGACTACATGGTATTTTGGCACAATGTTTGATGTAGGGTGTCATGATGATTTGTAAACAACAATGGCCGTGAGGACGCAAGAATTTGATTGTTTTATCTTGTATAGCATGTCATAGCTGACAACAACAACGAGGCAGCATCCGCGAAGCTCCACGACTGAAAAACTAGCATGTTTCACTTTTTAAGCCCTCCACGACAGTTTCCTCACATCTGTGACATTGACCAATAGGAGCGCAGAAGCTCCTCCATACACAGCTTTCAAACATGGGGAAACGAAAGAGAGACGGTGGTACTGCTACGGCTAGGTGGAATTACGCAATGGAGCTGTGGCAACAATGCTCCTAACTTTATGATGTTTCCTTGAGGAATGACCACAACAGAGTGAAACAACATAAACACTGGCAAACAATAGTAGAGGAGCTTCTGCAACCTGGAGAGTACTGGAATTAGCATTAGGCTAGCACAACCATTGTTTGTTTTACGTTCTCAGTAGTTCCGCCTTCTCGATGACATCATAAAAGATGTCAAGAGATTGGTCGTGAACCAACGTGTATTTGATATGTTTCTTGTCGAAGAAACGTCAAGAATTTAGGGGTCAGAAATCGCATAATCCAACAGCTACTATCATAACAACAGACAAAGATATCGTGTAGTCTGGATCCGGCATCAACTAACGTTTCAGAAGCATAAGGCTGTGTGTCCACTAAAGCGTTTTTAGCCAGCTGAAAATGCCAGACGCTCTGCTGAAGACGCCGAGCTTTGGGCGCTTGAGAACGTTTTGGCAGCGCAGCGTTTTTTCCGTTGACACATTTCGTTGCTATGATACAGAATATCCTTAGCACAGTTTACTTGTAACTGATTTCGCAGATAGTTTATTTCATAATAAAAAAATATTTTTCAGCAATTTAGGTCGGTTAGCTCTGCTGGTTGATGTCGTTGTACAGAAAGAGAAAGAATGTTGTGACAGTTGGTCAGTGTGGTTTAGTCCCGCCCCTCCTCCACTGCGATTGGATGGGTGGGTAAAAAGTGACAATGATGAGCACTGCGTTTTATGCAAAGTTGAACATTTTTCAACTCTCGGCGACCAGTAAAAAACGTTGGGCGCTCAGCGCTTCAGCGTGAAAAAACCGCTCAGCGCCTCGTTATGCTCATGCCGTTTAAAAAATGCGTCGCTTCCATTGAAAAAAATTGAAAACATACGCCAGGCGCGTGGAAAAACGCTTTGGTGGACAATGCGGCCTTATGCTCTCGCAAGTTCCGCCTTCTCGATGACATCATAAAAGACGGCAAGAGATGATTGATCGGGAACCAACGTGTATTTGACATGTTTCTTTTCGAAGAAACGACAAGAATTTAGGAGTCAAAATCGCATAATCCAACAGCTACTATCATAACAGACAGAACAATATTGTGTAGTCTGAACCCGGCATCACCTACAGTTTCAGAAGCAGATCTAGCACCCTAATCCAAAAAAGGGTCCAAAGAGTCACTGTCCTACCTGTCTGTGGCTGTATCCCTGCAGCAGAAGGAAATATGGGAAATCAAAGGGCAGGTGGATGGAGTACTGGGTGTTGTTGTCATCGCTGCTTTCCGTCTCCTCTTTCTCTGCGTTGAGGCGGTGAGCCTCTTTATCCGCCTCTACCTCTGGATCCTCCAGCTGAGGTGCATTATGGGTCTCACTGGCTTCTTTTCCCATAGTGGAGACATCCATTTCACTCAAGCTCCTCCAGATCCCCAGAGGATCCACCCCTTCATTCGTCCCATCCACGAACAGGGAGGTGACCCGAGAACGGGCGTACAGCAGTTTTCGAGCCTGCGCATTGAGGCCTAGGGGATCAAATAAAATAAAAATGTGTACATTCTCATAAAATATGGTGCACATTTGCTGAAGAGGATAATAGCACTGATTATGGCTTAGTCAGACTTATTACTGCGTGAGCAATGTCATAACTGCCTAAAATGATGAGGTAAATACTATTAAAAGCTTTGAGATAATGCTTGCATACATTCGTCTAAACATAGCTGTAAATCTGCCACATTTCTGTCAGGCGCTAGGCTATAAGATGACTCGTTGGTAGTGACGTAACATAGACAGCATTGGAGTGCTGTGAAAGGTTCTCAGAGGTCAGGCTTTCACACCCACTCTGGGCGTTATCAGCTGTGGAAATGGGCGGTCGTCTACATTGTTCTGCCAGAACACACAGCTTCCCTCCCGTCACCGATTCTCAAGAGAACGCTGTGGAATAGCACAGCCCGCGCCAAAAAACACCCTCAAGAGTGCAGGAAACACGCTCAGAAAAGAAAAACAAGCGGCCATTTGGATGTTGGCGTCCGGAACGCGGTGGGAAAGCGCAGTGGACTGCTGATAGGACTATCCCAATAAAACACACTTCTGAGAGAGCAATTTCACTAAGCTTCTCGCTGACGAGCTCTTGTTGGGATAAGCTACAAGGTACCCCAGACTGTTAAAACATTCCTAAATTGTGTCAACTGGAACATAGATCAAAGGTCAGCCAGTCAAAACATCTCTAAGGTTCACACCAATGCCGATAACTATATTAGAGTACCCACCAGTACAAAATAACCATTTCGTTTATTGTAAAAATGGTGCTGTTTTGTCTTTAAAAGCTCAAGCTCGTTAAAGGCAGGTTGATTTAGATTTGCTGACAATGTCTTTATAGTAAAAAAACAAAAAACGATATTGTTTCTCTATCATTGTTATCATTATAGTCGTGATGAGTACTCACTATTCACAGAATTATAACGTTTTCTCTATCATTGTTATCATTATAGTCGTGATGAGTACTCACTATTCACAGAATTATAACGTTTTCTCTATCATTGTTATCATTATGGTCGTGATGAGTACTCACTATTCACAGAATTATAACGTTTTCTCTATCATTGTTATCATTATAGTCGTGATGAGTACTCACTATTCACAGAATTATAACGTTTTCTCTATCATTGTTATCATTATAGTCGTGATGAGTACTCATTATTCACAGAATTATAACGTTTTCTCTATCATTGTTATCATTATGGTCGTGATGAGTACTCACTATTCACAGAATTATAACGTTTTCTCTATCATTGTTATCATTATGGTCGTGATGAGTACTCACTATTCACATAATTATAACGTTTTCTCTATCATTGTTATCATTATAGTTGTGATGAGTACTCACTATTCACAGAATTATAACGTTTTCTCTATCATTGTTATCATTATAGTCGTGATGAGTACTCACTATTCACAGAATTATAACGTTTTCTCTATCATTGTTATCATTATAGTCGTGATGAGTACTCACTATTCACAGAATTATAACGTTTTCTCTGTCATTGTTATCATTATAGTCGTGATGAGTACTCACTCTTCACAGACTCATAACGTTTATTTAAACTTTATAGTTATAGCTAGTTTCTCAATTTGAGTCACTTTTTAAAATGATTATTAGATTTTCCCCTCAAATCGTTCAGCCCTATTTATCGTCCTTGGTGTAAAGGGGCCTTAAAGGGATAGTTCACTTTGAAATCAATTTTAGGTATGTTTTAGCTTACCTGTTTTAGCTTAGGTGTCTCGTAAATACAGTATTTATATTGTTTTTACCTCTAGTGACCACAGCTACAAAGCGCCCGCACCCTCAGATCTAGGGTGACCACCCGTCCCGCGTAGCGCGTGCGCGCACAGACACCTCGAGACCCAGGCAGCCAAACGTCTCGTAAAAAAAAGTCGTCTCGTAAAAAAAAAAAAAAAAAAAAAAAAAGTCGGTCACACTATATCCTCGAGACCCAGGCAGCCAAACGTCTCACGTTCACGTTCATGAACTCGTTCATATTTTGGGTGAACTGAACGTATTGTTTTACTGCCTGTCCTGATGAACGTGTGAACTTGTTCATTCTGGTGTCTGTGAACGCACGCTCTCTCAGTTTAACTTCGTTCAATGGGGTGCCAGATTTCTATAGAGCCTTCCAGGCGAAAACCCAGCTAAAACTCACAGTAAACAGGGCTTAATATGTAGCGAAAAAACACCCAATCTGGCAACACAAGCCACCAGTGTCGCACCGCGGCCGCCGTCGGCAAAGGCGTCATATGATAATTTAAACGGATTTTATATTGAGGTTGGTGAAGATGGAAAAAATCTTACATTTCTGTGCAAACTTTGAACTGAATTAGTTCATTTTAAAATGTGTGAACTGAACTTTGAACTAGTTCATGTAGAAAGTGAACTTCCCCAATAATGGTTGCCACTCCCACGTGACCTGCTGACTAGGTTGATGTCAACTTTTTCATTGTTGTCATGACAGCGCAGCTTCTCGTTCCGTGAACCTCTGGAGTTGTGAGTTTAGACTTTTTTCGACTTTTTTTAAAACTGTTCCTGTGGTGTTGAGCAACTATAATTCCTGTTAATCCTAGAATTTTATATTTTTATTTATTCAAAGTGAATTAATTGTAATGAAAAATAAATAAAATTAAATAGCTAAAGTAAATCGTAAGTGGAAGTGCATCTGTCAATTCACTGAATGTTCAAAATATTCATCTTTATTTAGAAAAAAAATCACATTGGTTGGCCTATCATGAGCATATATCAGCAATTACACATGTTTAGGGAATAGGGCATTATTAATGTATGTGCTAAGGTATGCGCTTTTTTTTTGAACAATTATTCATGTACAAACAGTAAGGCAATAGTAACAATTCTAGATAGTGGTAAACCACTATCAGAGTCTGCCTGTGGGGCGGGGGCACCGCCGCGCCAAGCAGTGTCCCACATTGTCACTCAGAATCATACCCCTTGTCCCCCCTTGGGCTTATTAGCAGGTGGTCACCCTACTCAGATCACTTGGACTTGGCTGTGAATACAAGAGGTAAAAACGATATAAATGCTGTTCGTTTTCTCACACAAACCGCTCGTTTCATGTCTTAGGCCATCAATGTGTACTTACATTTACGAGTCATTAAATCATGTTTAATTTGGACTTCTCTGTGCATGATCTTTGAGGTGGTGACCATAGACCTCCATTATATGACTGACAGACAAGAACGGTTTGACCTAAAAATATAAAAATTGAAAACACTGCGGAAACAAAGACACCTACATCTTGGATGCCCTTGAGGTAAGCTAAAACATACCAAAAATTAATTTCAAAGTGAACTATTCCTTTAAACTACTGAAAGTGCCGCTTACACTCGCTCAGTGAAGCTGATATTGCCGCAGTACCTGCAGTGATGGTGTCGGTATTCTTGGCACTCTGCGCCTCCACGCTGGCTCTTCTCTGAATCTCGAAACGCCTGGAGAATCCCTCTTTGGGTTTCCAGAGCGACTGCAACATGAGGGGCTTCTCATGGTCGCCGACCACCCGCATGCACTCAGTCTTCCATTCGTGGTCCACCCCGGTTCGACCAATCACATCGCAGAGCACATACTCACTGGAGTCTTCCTTTTCCAAGCAGTACCTGTGAGACCGAAGAAATGCTCAGTTGAACTCACTAGCTGGATTAACGAGTCATGGGACAGTGGACGCGAACAGTGACTTGAGGTTGCAAGCATTTCTGGCCTTGGGTTTGAAGTAATGATGCACTGAAATTTCAGAAACCAAAAATATATTTTTTTTTGTTTGATTTCTAACATTATTCTCACAACAGACATTTACATCGATAGTCTGGCGTTGTAATCTATTTGCTTTCGGTGTACTGTGTTACTAGCAGTTACCATTGACTCGTGCTAGCCTAGCACCAGCGAACAATGCAACTGGAATGACTGGATGAACATTTTTGAAAACGGTCTCCACTGATAAATAACACTAAGGCTCACTTGGAAATGAGGCCTGATGTCCAAAATCCTGAACCACCTTTTTTAACATCCAGGGAACTCTTCCATCCTGTAAAAGGTTCTTTATGGTAGAAAAGGTTCTTTAGATCATTAAATATCCTTTTAAAGGAGTAGTTCACTTTTAAAAAAAACTTTTGCAAATAATTTACTCACCCCCATGTCATCCAAGATGTCCACGTCTTTCTTTCTTCAGTCGAAAAGAAATGAAGGTTTTTGATGAAAAAATTCCAGGATTTTTCTTCATATAATGGACTTCAATGGGAACCAAACGGTTCAAGGTCCAAACGACACTTTCAGTGCAAACTGTTCAAAGGGCTTTAAATGATTCCAGACGATGAATAAAGGTCTTATCAAGCGAAACAATCGCTCATTTAAAAAATAAATAACAAAGTTTAAGTTTTATAAGCACAAATGCTCGCCTTGCTCTGTTCTGTGATGTGCGTTCGTGACTCTTCTGTTCGAACTCGTTTATCAAAATGAACAAATCTTTTTTCGAGTCATGACTCGAAGGGTCCTAGACCCTTATTCATCGTCTGGTGTTGTTTAAAGCCATTTGAAGCTGCACTGAAACTCTCATTTGGACCTTGAACCGTTTGGTTCCCATTGAAGTCCATTATATGGAGAAAATCCTGGAATGTTTTCATCAAAAACCTTAATTTCTTTTCGACTGAAGAAAGAAAGACATGAACATCTTGGATGAGATGGGGGTGAGTAAATTATCAGCAAAAGTTTTTTTAAAAGTGAACTACTCCTTTAAGAACTGTTCAAGGAAAGATTCATTGGGGAACCCAAAAAAATATTTCTCAGTGAAAACACACTTTATTTGTAAGAGTGTAGAGATGTGACCCTCACATCCAATCACACACACACACACTCATCTGACCCCTCACCTCTCCAGAGCCTCTCTGACCAGCTCTTTGGCACTGGAGTGACCGGTGGCCAGAACGCTCTTATAGTTGGTCCCCTGACAAATGTCACTGCCAAATATCTTGAGTATCCCTGGGACAGTCCTCTGACTGGACAGCTCAGCGGGGTCGTCCGCCGCGTGCGCTTCCAGCGTCCGGCCGTTTGGCAGGACAGGACTGCGGTTGAAGACCGTGGTCAGTTTGTTGTTGTGTCTGCGTATCTTGCTCTTGGCCGGCTGCCTGACTCCGGTGCTCTCCACAGACTGAGCCGTGCTGTCAGACGCGCTGGACCTGCCAGACACACACACACCGTTAACAGCACATCCGCACACACTCCATTTCAGATGCACCAATGGCAGATTGAGTTTACAGTTTTTCTCTATTGTTTACACACATTTTCTGGTACTTGAGACACAATGACGACAACATGTAACTCATTCACCAACCCCCTGAACCAATTCTGCTGAACTACAAGCACAATTCCTGCTTTACACTCAAATTTCAGTTCTAAAACACACGTTTTTCAAAACACTACACACAATTCTCTGCATTTGGCACAATTTTCATGCAGAAAATCTCTTGTTTTCATGAGGAACACACTGCCATTCAAATATTCACACTGACTCGTCACACGAGCAAACACATTTCACACAGTTTTACAATTAGCGATCAGAGCTTTAGCATAAAATATCAAAACCAAAGAGAGGATGCAGCATAGATATTTTTTTTTTTTTTTTTACTGTAACAGCATAAAAAATTCTGTTGTTTTGTATATAGACCACTGTATGTGCAACTTTGTGTTGGTTGGGGTGTACAAAATGTGGGATCTATCTCCCATTGATTTTGTGGGAAAAAATAAAATATATTTGTTACCGTGTATTTGTTTGTTCTGGGTATAAAAAACAATATTCTCAAATATTTTACAACACACTTATGTATGTAATGTCTGTAGTAAGTGTAACACTGAACAAAAAGGCCTAAGTCATTATGATGAATGGAGAAGAAGTGTTTTCCATTGATCATAGTGTTTTCCATTGAGCACATCAGTGTTCAACTGGTTCTTATAAATGTCTATTCATATGATGGTTTGTGTGTGTCATTTGAAAACAAAATACCATTTTGAGAAGAAATAACATTGTTTTGAATGTAAAGTTTCATTTTGCAGGAGAATTGAGGGGTTTTGCCAATTGTGTGAGTGTTTTTAGATTTGTGTGTAGAGTTCTGAGAATATGAGGCATTCTTTCAGAAAATGTGTGTAAACAATCGAGAAAAACTGTAATAGGCGGCAGATCAAATACAAACCCCTGGGAAGAAGACGGATTCACTCGTCTGTAGGTGTAGGTGTCTTTTTAGTTTCAATTTTAAAATTTTTCGGTCAAACCGTTTTTGTCTGTCAGTCATATAATGGAGGTCTATGGTCACCACCTCAAAGAGCATGCACAGAGCAGTCCAAATTAACCATGATTTAATGACTTTTAATGTGATTACAAGAGGTAAAACGATATAAATACTGTTCGTTTTCTCACACAAACCACTCGTTTCGTGTCTTAGGCCATCAATGTGTACTTACATTTACGAGTCATTAAATCATGTTTAATTTGGACTTCTCTGTGCATGCTCTTTGAGGTGGTGACCATAGACCTCCATTATATGACTGACAGACAATGACCGAAAAATATCAAAATTGAAAATACTGCGGAAACAAAGACACCTACATCTTGGATGCCCTTGAGGTAAACTAAAACATATCAGAAATTAAAGTGAACTATCCCTTTAAGGTTTGAGACTTATCATACTATGTCTACAGTTACGTTGCATGTCAATTTAAACTTGCATCTATTTTATCTTTAGATTGTTGGTTATAATGTAACATGACAGACAGATACTCAGTAACATATACTCTACACGATTTGATCATAAACTCTAACACTTGTTAAAGGTTGCGCTTTTAAAGGATCGTATTATTCCTTACAAACAAAGGAATCAACTCTTTATAAAGGCAAAAACTATACATATATATTAAATTATAACAAATAAATACACAATTTAAGTGTAAATATTAAATATGGATAAGTATTAAAGAAATAGGTAACACTTTACAATATGGTCTCTTTTGTTTGTTCTTCATGTTTTTAGTTAACATGAACAATGGACAGTTGGACATCGTTTGTTCACAGTGAATTGTTAACTGAACAAACTTTTGATTGTAATAATGTGTCAGAAAATGTCGAAATTAGCATTAATTAACATTAACTATGCTGTAGAACTATCGTTCATCGTTAGTTTATGCTAAGTTTAAGTAATGTTAAAAAAAATGAAATTATAATATAATAATCATATTATTTTAAGGCATTCTTTTATGTGAGATTCTGTAGGGGTTTTTTTTTAAGCCAGTGTGACATTCTGATGTCTTCCAATCAGATTATGGGTTTCCTCATATGTAAATATTTTAATATTAGGCTACTATGACTGGTTGTACGCGTGTGTTTCACACTTTTTCCACTCATTCACACTTTTTGTTCGGTTTAGAATACAGTAAATAGCAATATAGTGCCAGGTCTCAAATGTAAACTCTACAAGAGCGTTTTCCAGGTCAAGGACCAGAGACAGTGGATTCTCTATATCCGTGTTCTAACAAAAGTGTTTTTGTGAAGAAAATAATGAATAAAATAATAATGGCACTTGAATTGTTATTTTCTTATCTAATGCCATGATTGTCACATGTTTAATCCCCGCGTAAATACTTCTTTATAGACCGTTATAAGCAGGGCCTGAAATTAACACCCGACCACCTGCCAAATGCGGGTGAATTTTGCTATTGACGGGTAACACTGTCAATCTACCTGCCACATTGGCGGGTAGCCAATGAGAATTGAGTGATTGATTAGGATTTTTACATTTCAACGAAGTCTGCTATTGCGGTGGACTTTAGCTAAAATGTGGCGGCACATTACTGAGGTAAAGAGGCCAGCTGAAACAAAACAAACAGCCAACAAAAAGATGAGGATGAGAAAAAGAAAAGTAAAGAAGACATTTTAATACAAAGTGAACAATCGGCGGCAATGGCAAGGTTCGTGAGCGGCTGATTTATGACAGCGACTGTTGTTTCGTAACGTTCATGCGATCAGAAAGAAGATGAGGCTCTTTTTCTGACTACGTGTGCGAGTATTAAACTGTTGATGAGATGGGATGAGATAATGTAACGCGTCGCTGTTGTAGGTTAAAGTACAATGACAGTTGCACAGATGTGTGTGCGTGTGCAACTGTGCATGTTGGGAGTTGGGTACCCGGTAATTTTATCAGTAATAACATTATTAATTTAGTTCATATTTAACCGTTCCTGAACGCTGTAACTAAAAGCTGTTAAGAGTAAGACCTACATGACTAAATCCGCCATCAACACAGCCGCGTGTGATTTGTTTACGAGCTGCGGTAGGTCTATCTGTTGAGTATATACTATATATGTTGTGTGTGTGTCTGTCAAAATCAATGAATAAAAAGATTTTTTTTTTAAAATGTATGTTATTAGAGTTATTATTACTTGACAGCACTAAAATGTGTGTTCTTACAAGTTAAAGAACAATATTGTGAAATTCCCGTTTTTTTTTTTTTTTTTTTTTTTTTTTTTACGTTTATGAGGCAAAAAAATGGCTGGTAAAAAGTCTCTGTGGCGGGTGAATTTTTAAATCCACCTGCCACAGTGGCCGGTGGCCGAAAAAATTAACTTCAGGCCCTGGTTATAAGTAAATGAGTGCATGAATGCAGGAGTGTATTAATAACTCACTGTACAGATCCGCTGCTCGGCTTTCGGGTCAGCATCGCCAGGCGTCTCTTGGGCGAGCGGATCAATAACCCCACGGGGAAGCCGAGAGCTTGCTTAGAGATGTGATTGCTCCTCTCCTCCGAGATCATTTTAACAAGCGCACAAATATCATGTATTATTACCAAAGATAATGTGTCAAAGCTATATGGCAGTCTGGCTGCTGTCACAATAACTGGCGTCAGGGAAACACATGTTGCGCCTGGAAGAGTAGCGCTACTGGAACAACAGGAACTTTAAGCGCTGAACATCATCATCTAATCGCGTTTATAAACATATTCCAGTGCGACGTTTTGAAAAAAAAAAAAAAAAAAACATGATCCACTTGCGGCATTAAATGTTGCTGTAAGTTATTATCCAGACCGGTTTGAAGACGTCCTCTTTAAATAGACACGACCGTGCGAATTAAAACTACAGATAATCCCATACAGTAAAACACCGCTCCAATGCCCGTGTGTGTGTGTGTGTGTGTGTTTGGGTCCCGTTTGAAAAGTTAAGCGCTACTATACTATACTGACGTCATGAGAGGGCGTTTGGGAACTCTAACCGGAAGTCGAATCCTACTATGGTGCAGGTTTAGCTCATGAATATTAATTAGGTAACGCACGAGGAGGAACACAACACAGAACACACACTCCTGTGTTCAAGAGCGTGTAGACGTAATGGGAAAAAAAGGACCAAGCCAAATAATGACACAATATGTACTGGTCTTTGAATAATCTTAACCACTTTAATCACAAATCAATGGAAATTAGCAGGAATTGCACAAATACTGTACATTAGCAAGTTCTTTGTTTTCTTTAAATGTTTCAGCCATGACGTGGGTACATTTGCAGACAGTTTTTACAGGGATTTGAGCTCTTCAGTGTTTTCAAACGGTTGACCAGTTGAAAATTGAGACCAAATTTTCAATTTAGGGTACAAATCTGTACAGTTAGGGCAGGATCATCGTCTTGTCGTCTTTAGATAACTTTTCAGTTGTGGAAGTAAGCTATTCTGCTCTATTTGCATGTACTCTAAATCATTAAATGATCTTTCACGTGAACCATCTCACCAGTACCAGCATCTGACTCCTCTTCCTCGTGTTTCACTGTGAGATTCATGCATTATTATATTTCTCAGCAGATTTTCAAAGTCACTGGTCTGGGGCTTCACCACCAGGGCCGTGCAGAGACCTCTGTAGGGGCAGGTGCTCAAAGTATAAAATGGGGCACGGAAACAAGGCTTTATAGGGCTGTGCTCAAAATATCAATACAGTAATATTTCAATACAGATGATTCTGCATCGATACAGCAGCAAATGCATTGATGCAGTTTTGAAAAAGAACCAGAACAGAAAAGACAAATTTAAAGTTTAAAATTAAAAAAAATAATAATTGATGTGCTCTATATATAACTCTGGGATTAGAAACTGAAGCATCTTAAGTTGTCCCAACCTGATGGCTTTTTCTTCTCTGTTATACAGAATAAAGAACAGCTGTTATAGTGAACTGTGTAGGACAAAATCAACCTGGCCCATGTTTCGTGCAGTACAGTATAGTTTTATTTAATGGAATATCAGCATCTGTGGCTTTTTTCATGGCAAAAACTGATTTACAAAAATACAAGAGTTACATTTTATACAATGAAAATAAAAAACAAAGCAAACAGAAACAGCAATTAATACTTTACAAGATTTTTAACATTAATGTGATGCCTGTTCTGGTAAATTCTTACTTAAGTCCTTAAGTGAGTTTGCTGCCTTTGCTGTTGATGTTGTTACTGCTGCTGCTGATACTGCTGGAGTTGATCTGAGACTGTAGACATTAAAATAAACAGAAATATAGGGTATTAGCTGAATAAACCATTTTTATGTGACCATGTCAAGATGTAAAGATTGCTGACAGTGTTTGGATCTGGCTCACTAGTTCACTGACCTGCTAAAGCTACAGATTCTACCCAGGCTGCTAAAGTATATAATACAATAATAGTATATAATAGTAACGTTACTAGGGCAGATGTTCACAGAGGCTTCTGCACACAAAACATAAGATACTAACTGGTATGCCTATGTGATAACTTACCAGAGTTGTGATAATCATTTTTATGTGAAAATATTTTTTTTAATAAATACTGTAATAATAATAATAGTTTAAAGTAAAAATAATAGTTTTTAGTCAAATAACACCCCTCCACGCCCGTGAAACTTTTCTCCCTCAAACAGCAAGCTAACGTTACTTCTACAGCCTACACACAGCAATACAAACAACATCTCTCTGCATGCTCTCTTCACGTCGTTCTAGTAAAATAATAATAATAAGTAAACAAACATCAAATCACTTCGCTGAGAATAAAACACCACTTACCAGCAGCAGCAAGACTTGAAGATATCCTCTGGGAATGCGCGATTGCGCGATTGCGCGTAGCCGCGCGAAATTATAAAATGCGCGTGCAGCGTGAGGAATCAGGTGAAAGGTCATCATGTGGGTCATTTTATTTACGGCTAAATTATTATTCATTCATTTTTCTACTAGTTAGATGGGGCAGGCATCCACAAAAGTGCCTTTAAATACAAAAAAAGGAGAGGAAATTTTGTCTTGACAAAAGGGCACTTTGGGCACCAAGGGGCAAAAGGGCAGGTGCTCGAGCACCCAACGCCCCCCCCTCTGCACGTGCCTGTTCACCACGCTACTCGTGATTGATTGTGATTCATCACCCCACACACACACACACACACACACACACACACACACACACACACACACCACTTCCCATATTCGGACAGAAACTTCATTCTGACTGTGGTGTTTTTATGAGACAGCAGAATTTAAATAACGCATTTACTTCAGTTTGGCTGATTTCATGACCAATAATTAAAGCTTGGCCCATTTTTAAGGTTTTCAAAATGGGGTACACAAGGGAGTGATGAGAAAAACTAAGAAAAAATAAAAATGAGAATAACTATTTTGTAGTATCATCACTTAAATGATTGACGTTATCATAAATACATATGCTTTGTCATTAGTACCTTGACCGTGTGTGAGAATGAGGGACAGACAGAAGATCTGATGTGGGGTGTACAACTTTCCCAAGAGGAAAAGGGAAGGATGGGAGAGGATTTCCCTTGCTCGGGTGTGAAGGGACTCACAAACATCTCTGCTTTCTCATAATATGAGCTCATTCTTCAAGTATTTGTGTGTGTAACTTCCACACGCCCCATTTTAATTCCACTTAGCAGAGATTTGAGGCGTCCTCCACCTGGTGGCAGAAGCTGTAGCTCCCATGAGATGATGCATTTCCTCCTGCAAGGGGCACTTCGAATCCCAGAACACCTTTTAATTCTCCACTGGACAGCATTCATTCTCTTATCGAAGGTATTTGTACACTGAAATCATTTAGGGCTATTAATTCAATAATAATTTATGAGTTATTTTAGTAAACCCCCTAAGTAACCACACATGACTGACTACCTCACTAAGAGTAATGCATGACAAAGGAGTAAAATGTTAAAAGTTAGTACATAGTTGAACTGCGGCTCTAATGCTTGCCTAAACGTGACTGAAGATTGCACAAAATTAAATTATTATAAATGACAATGACTTCTTTCGTAGGTTTATTTTACACTATCCACAACATGTCTTGTAATTTGCCCGGCTTATAACACAAAGCTTTGGATATTACTCGTGTGTAAAAAGAGAGCGGCGTGTATATGTACACAGTATGGAGTATTTTGGGACACCTGACTTTACACCAACTAGGACTGTAATGACATCATATTCTAAAATACACACACTTGAACATGGAGTTGGTCCCCTCTTGAAGCTTTAGCTCTTCTGGAAAGGCTTTCCACAAGATTTGAGTGTTTCTGTGGCAATTTTTGCCCATTAATTCAGTAGAGCGTTTGTGAGGTCAGAACACGGATTTTGGACGAGGAGGACTGGCTCTCAATCTCTGTTCCAGTTCATCCCAAAGGTGATGGATGGGGTTGAGGACGGGGATCCAAACATGTCTTTACAAACCCTGCTTTGTGCACTACGACAGTGGATAACAAAAAAGTACTTGGTGGCTCATTATTTTATCATTTGTTTAGTGTAAAACTAGGGCTGTGCAAAAATTAATTGCAATTAATCGCATCCAAAACAAAAGTCTGTGTTTATATAATATATTTGTGTGTGCTGTATATAATTATTTTGTATATATAAATACACACACATGCATGTATATATTTAAGAAAATATATTCATATAAAATATTTATATAATATGGATTATGTATTTATTTATATATACAGAATTTAAGCGCAAATAATTCTTAAATATATACATGCATGTGTGTGTATTTATATATACAAAATAATTATATACAGCACACACAAATATATTATGTAAACACAGACTTTTATTTTGGATGCGATTAATCGCAATTAATTTTTGCACAGCCCTATGAAAAACAAATGCAGGCTTTACTGTTTACCATTAAAAAAACTAAAACACGTTATACCAAACCACTGCCATCAGATTTGATCATTTTTTTGTTATTGACACACCAGACCTGCAAACTCTCCACTGGAGACATGAACATCTCAACTGTTGAAGTATGTTCTTGCAGATGTGCGGTCTAAGTGCAATCCCAGACACGAAACTCCCACGGCAGCATTTTATTCTTCGTTTTTATTCATGACAAATACAGGTTTTAAAACGGGAACAAAAATGAAAACACTTTCACTAAACTAAAATCGTATAAAGATTTGGGATTGAGCATACAGAGGGAAAAATAAGAGATAAAGCAGTGCAGAGACCTTTAAGGCTTCCAGTCAAAATACTGAACTAAACCGATCTTCAATATTTCCAACGTGTAAATCGAGAGCGGACTGTACAGAGCAAACATGCCACAAAGTATTTGATTCATTCTGAATGCATACTAACAGAAATAATGGTGGACTTGCATGTTCATCTATGCCAGCGTATAGCAGTAAGACCAAAGAAAACCAAACAAACATAATAATAAAAACACGGAAGGTCCTGTGGAAACGCTGAAAAAGGGCTACAGAACCATTTTTACATTTACAGCTTTATCTTATAGGCCACTACATCTGTGGTTCACCTTGTTTTAAAGCAGCGGAGCTGAGTTGTGGGATGGAGGTCTTCAGGTCTTCCTCTTGCAGCTGTTCAAACTCCTCCTGATGTACACAAATGGTCAGAGAGAGCTCGATTAGTGCGTGAAATCACAAACATTTACAGCATTAAGTACATTTCACAAGTTCTGTGAAAGCTCCATTCTTTCATTTCATTAACACAACTTTATAAAAATGATCAAACCACTTTTTTTTTTCAGACAAATCATGTCCTTTGTCCAATCAGAAATCGATAAATTTGATCACTTTTATTCACATTCTCGTTTATTCTATCCTTTTATCAATTACTCATATCTTCATATTGTACATAGCAGCAGTGAGAGCAACTGCTCAGCTGTAAGTAAAATGATTGAAGGTAAGCACAGAAATAAAATCATGAAATATCGAAAGAATTGATATCCCCCTCGTCTATACGGCCAGACTTTGACATTTAACTGGCTGATCTTGTTCTAAAAGCATGCACTTCTATCTTAAAGATAACACAGGTAGGGTATTTAAACAAAACACGAGAGAAAGTAAAAAAAGTTTACTTCAGAAAAGACACACCTGCATATTAAAACAAGCTAATTCACACTAGGGCTGAGAGATATAGCCAACATAACATACAGCAGCGGTATAAAATTAATCGCCGCTGTGAATATCGCAACAATTTTAATGCTTTTTGCCATTTTCCCTTAAATACCAGTACCAAAACCATTTGGCATGTTTGATTTATTCTAAATTAAACATAGGAAAATGTTGAAAATTGGTGCACTTATAATGATGGCAATGAATAGTAATCTGACCAACTTTAGGGTCTCTAGGACCAACTGTATAGCGCCACCACCAGTTCAAACATTTACATTTTGCATACAAAATGTTATAATAGGAATTCAAAACTATGCTTGAATTCGCTCTGTGCACGAGAAAAATGCTAACTTCCGGCTTGAGGGCGGATGTTGGGTACTTGGGTTCCGGTTGCCGTTGTTTACATCCTACATCAGTGGACCAGCTATCTAAAGCTTAGCTATCTAAATATATTTGTCTAAAACTATGTTTGTTTGTTCATTGTCAAGTCAATCAACACAGTTTTCACACATATTTGGGTGGAGCCAGGCGCTGCTGCATTGTGAAAAGTAAACGATATTTCACATCTGCTTTTTGTCACCGCACCCAAGCAGTCGCTTTACCGAGTGGAGCGTTGCGTATCCATGACAACTAGAAGGAAGTTTTTAGGCTACTAATTATTTATTATATTATACCCTTTAACCAGGAGAAGCCCCTGGGGTTAGAACCTATTTTGCAAGGGAGACCTGTTTAGAAATATGTGTGAAAACAGCCTAACTTGACAACGAACGAACCAACGTCGGATACCTTTACTCCCTGTATGACATATGTATAGTAGTTGTCAACACTGATCTATATATATCAGTGGTTGTCAACAACATAGCCTCCGAACATTATAAACAAAACAATGGCCAACACAAACTGTTCTGGAAAATGCACTTTCTAACGCATGATTTCGCATTTTATAATGTATAGAGAGATATAACAGTTACCAAATAGCATAGCTTGAGCACGTAGCATGGCAACATTAATGTCCGAGACGAGTGATTCCACGTGTATGTACCGTATGTACACGCCGTCAAATGTCCAAGCAAAACAAAACAAAACGCAGATCTACATCTGGGGAGCGATATTTTTTCCTAGGATGGTAGGAGTGACGCGCAGGTTTAGGGACGGGGTTGAGGTAGGTCATATGCAATATATATATATATATATATATATATACACACACACATACACACAGTAATAACGTTAAGTCAACGGCATTCATAAACACGCTGAAAAGAGATTATGCGTGTTGATAACGTGCCAAAAATACGTGATAAGTGTCATACATACGCAATTTCATGAGATCAGTCTGAGCATGGATGTTGTGACTTAACGTTCCCTTCAAGATGTAATATTTAAACCCCTTCTCTCTTGCTCTGGGGAGCTGGAGAAAAATCATTAGCCAGTCGATGAACATAATCGACTGTTATATTCGGCAAATGTTCAAGACATCTGGAGAAATACACATCCTCTACGTCGTCCATCAGGCTACCGGAAACTAGACACCCCCTATTGGTTTCGCAGCCGGAAGTAGCATATGCTAACGTGCACATAGTCTAAAAAATAAGGTTTATTTCAGTGTATTGTTATATACACATGAAAAATATGTTTTATTTGTATTTATTTTTGATTATATTTAACTTCCACTTAACAATTTTCATTTTTAACCATGTACCAATTTTGAATGTTACGATGGTGGATTGGCTGAAACGTCGGTTCTACCAACTAAAAAGAGTAGTTTGAGAGTAAATAAATAGAGTACTTTGAATATCATCAGCTATGTTTCCAACGTTTCAATTTGTACGCAGACGGGGAAAAAAACCCACGCTGAATCGAAACGCCAAGATTAGAAGAGAATCGAAATGCGCATTAAAAATGTATTTGCTCAATCGAGGCAGTTTTTTTAACCAATAAGACGGTATGCGCATATAAACTACGATGGAAACACACTTCCCAAATAAATCCATTGATCCGCAACAAACAAAAAAACTTGCATGACTGTCTCAACAGAGGCTGTGATTGGATAACTGGAGTAACCAGTGGACCAATCGCATCACAGCATCTCAAATGTTGGTTTGGTCATTCTGAAACGCCAGAGCCAAAGTCTGTCATCCGAAGGATTTGGTTTAATTCCCTCCACACGATTGCTTTCCCAAACACAAGCCTCCGAACGCAAGAGAACAGCATTTAATGCTAATCATTTATGATGGAGGAAAAAAGAGCCACAGTTTCTTACTCGATTGCAGCGGCTTCCATTTTTATTACATCAATTTCCCACGAAGTGATGATTTCTCAACACTGGACAAACTCTGCTTTATTCGGAAATGTTTCAGGCGACATTTCAAGTCATATTTGCAACTTTGAATGGAAACATAGCTTGTAAGATATACAGATATAGTCTGTTTGTTTAGCTATACCGCCCAGCCCTAATTCAAACCTATTACTTCTTACTAAACAGGCAAAATGAAAAATAAGCGACACAAACAAGGAGAAAGAACTGTTTTGAGCTTGATCTGGTTCGATAGGTTACTGTGGGATATCAATTGGGCTCATCTGTAAACCCGACACTTTACAATCCACCCGTATTTAGGTGTAGAATAAGCCATTGGCACTTGAAACCAACAGAAAGCAAAACTGAGGACAATTAAAACTGGGAAAAAAGAGACAGGGTATATAAAACATCAAGCTCTGAGACACGTTCACAGGCAACAGCATTCAAATGGATGTGGGTAGTGAAAGGAGTACCTTGGGTGAGTACCTGCATAGATTGACAGTATCCTTGATTTTTAAATGGGCTTTTCATGGGGGTCGCTCACAACACCAACGCTGTGTGAGGTGTGGAAGTCAGCTGCAATAATTCATTAACCCTACACTTCCATCATCCCAAAGCTAGCGGATCTCAACTTTAAGAACAGACGGTAATAAAAAAGTGCAACACATCCATGTTAACTCCAACAAAAAATAAAGAAATATATATATCAGTATTCATTGCAGTTCAATGAACCTCTTGTGAAGGACATCAGATGGTAAAATGCTGTGCGTTTATGCATGTACTGCACATACATATGAGCACACAATCATTTTAGAAGTGCAAACAAAGTTATCCACTAGTTTAATCTTACTGCGAGCATAGAGTAAACAGGTTGAGGTAGTGAAGGCAGAGTTAGGAAAAAGCTAAAAAAGAAAAAAATAGAGTAAAACACGTAAATTTGGAAGAGAACTTGTCTAAAGAGACAGATGTATGACCGATACAAAACGAGGTACCTCCAAGCATGTTTTTCAGGGCTACACTGGCCTTTCCCTCTGGATTTGTTTCTTTCTACTTTCTTCCGTTTCATCAGCCTAGTCCCCATCTTCAGTGCATACTTACGATGCACTATTAAAAAACAGGAAGAAAAATCACAGACAGAACTGAAAGAAAAAGGGGGGAAGGGGAGAGGGGGAGAGACCGGGGCCGGGGAGGACGGTGCACTTACCTTGGGCTGATCTGAGGTCCTATCAGATCAGTTTTAATTGGACTGTGTGTCACCTTCAGAATGTAGCTCTTGGGCGGTGCCGTTCACTTCCGCTTTGGGAGGCTCGGCCTCCATGGGCTCGGGCTTGGAGAGCTCGACTGACTTGTCAACCGAGCCCTTTCGGCTGCTCCGTTTCTCATCCGAGGAGTCCTTGTGCTCTGAGAGAGGAGGCACAACCGCATTCAGTAAACGCACATGGATGATGTTCAGAGAAACAGCCTTGGATGGTCACACTTTATAATAACTGCACGCTATTAATCATTAGTTAAGCATGAGTAAACCGTTAATTCATCATTTATACAACATTAATATGCAGTTTATAAATATAGCTATATATGCTTTTTTCTTGATTTATAAGCATATCTATAATGCGTTTAATAATTGTATTTTCATACTTTGTTAAATGATCAATTAATAATTTCTAAATGAAGTATAGCATTATTTACAAACCAGTTGTTTAAGAGTTGTCAGTCATTCATAAGATCACTTAGAAAGTGTAAGTAAATGTAGTAAATACAGGTAGTTATAAAGCATTTAGTAGTGGTTAGTTAACTATTTTTGTGAGCTAATCTAAAGTGAGGACTATTCATGCTTTGTAAAGCATTTATAAAGGCGATTTAAAGATTCGTCAATCTTCTAAACAGTAAAATGTAACAAACACAACGCAGTGATACAGAACATAGAAATATTTAACAACCTTTAAAAATGCTTTACAAGGCATGACTAGTCCTCACTTTAGATGAGCTCACGAACATAGTTAACTGACCACTACTAAATGGTTTATAACTACCCAAATTAACCCTTAATTACAGCATTAATACGTGTTAATATAGCATTTATTAACACATTAAGTAACCATCAATATAGGGCTGCAACTAACGATTATTTTGATAATCGATTAATCGGACGATTATTTTTTCGATTAATCGATTAATCGGATAAAAAATTATATTCCATTTTTTTGTTTATTATAACAAAATAAAACCCTAAAAACCACACTCTTTTGTGTGTTAAACAATCTACTTAATACAGACAACTTCATTATAAAGAGAAACAACAAATAAAATATATATATATGACCATAACCTATGACAAAAATGCTATTGTAAACTAGATTAGTGGATAACTCAGCAAAACTTAGCCTAGAAATATCACAAGTGCACAATAATTTTATAAAATCTGAACATTTAGTGAAAAAAAAACATTCCTTAGTGGGGAACAAATAAGAGACAATAAGTGTAGCACTAACTCTGGTAAAACGTACACATTGCTCTTTGTATACATTCATGAAAAACATCGTAAAAATCAGATGCACAAGTTCAACTGTTTTAAATGTAAAGCACAGCTGTTTAGTGAGGAAGCAAAATATAATAGATAGGACAGAACAAGAAAGGCTATTAATAAGCTTTCATTGCGCAAAAGTATTATGACATGATCATGAAAGAGCTGCACAAAGTGCTTATGGGCATCGCGAGCGCTGAATGAACACGGAGTCACAGGGCGGCGCGCAGTTCTTCAGTGTCCGCCGCATTAAGCACCAAGGAAAGAGAAAGACATATTGACTGTGTATTACACAGTATCTATGCAATAGTTTATTAAGCCTTTTCTTTTAACAGTTTTAAATTTCAGTTAGGCTACTGTGCACGTGAAGAACAATTATACTGCGCCGACTCTATAGTGTTGTGATCTAACAGACACTCAGTAGAAAGTGATTAAGTTACAGCAATAAAAGTCTAGCAAGATAGAAAAACCATCATAGACCTTTATCTACGGATCAATTATAATAATAACATTGAATCATCTTGGAAAGAGATCATCATGTTAACTGTTGTAACGCGACGCGCTGTTTGAACACCGAATAGAGAATGACTGACAGCCGCAGTGGAGGGAAAAGCTTAGGTTAACTTGAATTTAATGACTTAAATATACATTTCTATCTCACATTATACTATAGTATGGCTTCATAAAGTATACACGATTAACGTAGGTCACCTATTTTGGTTTCAAAACGGCGAATTTACCGAAAGGTGAATGATTTTCGTGTATGCTGCATATTGATAGCGGTTTCCTGATGCCCGCAAATTAGTTCAAACTCACGGAATCAAGAGCGCGCATGCGAGACAGAAGATAATGTGCTCCAAACCGTCCGTGTTGCGCGCGCGAGACAGGGAAGAGCGGCGAGGGAGAGAGACTGCGTGTGTGCCTCATGAAGCGCATGTAAGAAGCGCATGTTCCATGTAAACAATCCCCGTGACGTAATCAGACCAACTAATCGATAATGACATTCGTTGACAACGATTTTCATAATCGATTATAATCGATTTTATCGATTAGTTGTTGCAGCCCTACATCAATATATGTCTGAATGATAAGCTGTATGAATGTACATTTAAATAGTTTATTAATCATTTACTTACTCGCTCTAAGTAATCGTATGAACCACTGAAAACTCTTAAATAACTGGTTCATAAAAAATGCAATTCTTCATTTAGAAATGATAAATTGATCATTAATAAAGGATGAAAATACAAATATTAAACAAATTATAGATATGCTTTTAAATCAAGAAGAAAGCATTTATAGCTGTATTTATGAACTGCTTATTAATGTCTATTAATGCTTTATGAATGATGAATTAATGGTTTACTCATGCTTAACTAATGATTATTAGCGTGTAGTTATTATAAAGTGTTACCGCTTTGGATTGAGTGTTTCAATTCATTTTGAATGGTTTAATTAGTCATGTTCAAGAAACTGCTGATTTTTCTTATATTCAAGTCCACATTTACTCACCCTGGTGTTGTTTTAATGCAGTATGCCGCCCTTTTTCAAACCACAACTTGTTTTTCTCAGCTCTTTCACACAACTTGCGCTTTTTCTAGGCAAGTCGGAGTGAACTGCGACGCTAATAGAGTCATGAACGTGTAGCCGTGCACAGAAGGCCAGGATTTTTGTTTAATAATACACTAACATTCGGTTTGTTTTTCACCAAACCCTATAAGTATACCTTCTCAAAACACTTGAAAATACGGTATGTGTCGCATGGGATCATTCTGTGAAACTTGTCTTTTTTTCACGATTCACTGATATTATATGGACAGGTGTGAGAAGGACTTTTGGTCCAAAAAAAAAAAAAACAACAACAAAAAAAGGCATTACTGCATTAGAGAAATGACTTAATTTTCATTTTAGGGTCATTTACTCACCCTGATGTAATATTTATGTTTAATTTAGTGAAAAAATGTGTAAATACTAAACCTAGAACATAACTGGTTAAAATAAGTCAAAATATGTCCTATTGTTGAAAGGGTGAGACTAAAAACTAAACGGGTAACACTTCACTGTAAGGAATCATTCGTTAAACGAAGAATAAACTCTACTACAGCACTTATTAATCTTAGTGAATGCTAATTTCAACATTTACCAATACATTATTAAAATTAAAAGTTGTATTTGTTATCATTAATGCACTGAACAAACAATGGACAACAGTATTTTTATATCAACGATTAATAAATACTGTAACACATGCATTGCTATTGGTAGTTCATGTTAGTTAATACATAAGTTAATGTTAACGAATGAGACCATATTGTAAAGTGTTACCACAAAAGGATACAAAAAATAAAATGATACAAAAAACAAACTCTCAATGTTCGCAAGAAAAGAAAAATAAATCTTCAGAAATGAATTAAAGTTGAATGCCAGACCTTTGTCCTTAGAGGATTTGTCCTTGTCCCGGTCTCCTCTGTCCTTTTCTCTCTCTCTGCTGCGGTGTCGGTGGCTCTTGCGCTCAGAGCTGCGGGACCTCCTCCTCTCCCTGCTCCGAGAGCGGCGCTTCCTGTCCGAGCGTTCCCGGCTGCGCCTCCTCTCTCGGTCCCGGCTCCTGCACACAACAGCACAACTTTAGTCTAGGAGATCTCAACTGGCACAACAGGGGAACCACACACACCGTAAAGTACGCTCAACCAGTATTATTACCATTAAATCAAAATATACAAATCATTTCCGTTAACTGAAGTAAAGCTAAAATAATATAAAATTAAAAAAAAGATAATAATAATATGAACTAAAATATATGATAAAATTAGTACAACTAATAAACTGGCAAATGCACAAACATTACTAAACCTTCAAAACTGAATACTACTAAATGCCACAATAGGCTAAAATAATCCTAAAATAACCCTTTACTAAATTGAAACACCACATCTATGTAGACAGCTCAGCTGGAGTACAGGAGAGAGTGTGTGTGAGGTGCGCACCTGCTGCGCTTCCTGTCGCGCTCCTTACTCCTGGACCTCCTCCTGTCTCTGGAGCGGCTCCTGCGGCGGTCGGACGCTCGGCTGGAGTGTCTGCTGTTGGAGTGACTCCTCCTACTGCGCCGGTCCCGCTCCCGCTCCCTGTCCCGCTCTCTCTCCCGCTCGCGCTCCCTCTCCTTCTCACGCTCTCTCTCCTTCTCCTTTTCTCGTTCCTTCTCCTTCTCTTCCTCCTCTTTGCGTTTTTTCTCGCGCTCCTCCCTTTCGCGTTCCCGGTCCTCCTTCTCTTTCTTCCCTCGGTCCTCCTTCTCCGGGTCTTCGGAGCGCCGGCGCAGCTTTTCCTGTGGGGTCAAACAGAAATCCATGGTATAAACATGGCCAACTTTTGATTCGCAATAATCAGTCCAGTCAAAAACATGCATTACCACAGTTGATTTTTTTTCTTCAAACTCTGTTTTTCATGATTTAAACTACACAATTTGTTTTTTTTGTTCAAAATGTTTAGAAAAAATATTATGTAAAAAAAGTAGACATCATCAATCATTCTATATTTTAGACCGGTCGGGATGGTTTTCGCAGAAAAATTGCGTACTTATGTAATTTGCCAATGTGTCTTGCCATATCCGGAAATATAGAAAAGTTGCTCCGGTTACTTTAAACGTGTCTGGTGTGTGAGTTGCAGAGGTTAGTGAGAAAGGTTGAAATGGAACAGCTAAATCTCCAAATTTTCTTCCATGTTTGTTTAAAACTAGCGATTCTCCAAAGGACAGTCTGCTGGTGAAAAGAGACCGAGCTTGTAATAGAACAAGAATCAACATTAGCTTGGCTTTTTTAAGAGATGGACCGAACTGAGGGATTTGATATGATGTAATAGCGACGTGGAGATGTTTTTTTTATGGGTATTGTATTTTATTGAACAGATAAATCGCCATATGTAGCTCTCTAATGGTGCATTCACACCAGATGCGAATAGCGCGTCAGGCGCGAGTGATTTCAATGCAAAGACGCGTTACACGCGTTAAAAATTCCTGCGCCGCGAATGAGGTGTAGAGCGCGGCACGGTAGACGCGAATACGCCTCATTCGCGTGCCAAGTTCGCACGAATTGAGCATATGGCGCGTTAAGCGCAAATTATTTAGTTAGTGCTATTTGTGCATTCACGCGTTTGATGCGAATTCGCGTCTGCCGCCCGAGTTGAAAAATCTGAACTTTGGCGTCAATTCGCGCCAAACCAATTACGTTAACCAATCAGGAGCCTAGCTGTTTGCTCATGTGGTGAAGTGTCTGGATGCGTAAATAAATTATTTTGTAATAGGACTAAATGCCTGGTGTGGTTCTAATGCACAACAAAGCAAATATTTTATCACTTAAAACTTTATTTCTATATACGAGACATGTTCATTTTGTAATAAACATTATTTATTCCATATCTAGATTAAATGAAATATTATTATAATGTAAAGACGACCAACAACATACATGTGCATAAGTTCGTGTCTGGACAGGAGAAAATTAAAAAAAAAAAAAAAAAAAATCACATGACAGGTTAATAACTTTTGGAGGGTGGCTCTATTTATCATCAAAACAAAAATAAATGACAGATTAGGTGGATGAGGGCGAGGGTGATCCTCACTCCGATGCGGGACAACAGGTCATGAAACTGGGCGCGTGACAGGCGGAAGTACCGCTGACAGCGGCCGTCATCCAGACACAGCTCCTGGAGCGAGCAAATGGTGAAACTCGCCCAACGATTCGTCTCCGAAGGGTCAGGTGGACACAAATACGGCGACGATGATCCCCACGCCGCTGTTCTGCTCTCCAGACCAAATACAGAGCGGTGACTCTCTCGATGAATGCTCGATCAACATAAAAAAGATGGCCGCCAACGGGTTTCGATTCCGACGCGCGTAAATTTCAAACTCTTGTTTTTACACGCATCAATTTCGCTCTTGACGCACGAATGGATTCAAAGTGTTCAGTGCTAGTCAGCTTGAGATCCTTTCCATCTGAAAAAATCTCTCAATGTTTTATGAGCTGTTGGATAATCACATTCACACGCAGAGCCGAAGCACAAATGTTCTTCCACAAAATGCATGCGGTTCTGTGTTTAACCACTAGAGGGCTAAAAGTTACATAGTGTACCTTAAGGCTGTCTAATTTTATAGAAATTAAATTTAATCACTCTTTCAAAATCAAATTTAAAAAGTATAACAATTTACAACAAAGCATTACATTTTTATTATGTTTCACGACCATCGTGTTACATGATTCGACTGTTTTGAAAGTTAAGTGAGTAGGCGTGAACGCGCACCACTTTAAAAGCAAGAAACAGAAATAATTTATCTCAATGATCATGTTTTCATAATTGTTGAAAGCCAAAATCACAATTGAAACAATTTTCGTTCAGCAACAATAACTATAATGTGAAGTACAGGATTGGCCAACAAAGTTCGACCATCAACAAACCTTCAGTTCCTCCACCGTGGATTTGATTTTGGCGTATCCCATATGCTGCTTGCCCATTAGATGATCATCCACTCTGGACTGAGCGTCGCCGACTATGAGGAAAGCACCACACACTTCACACACCTCCATCTGCTTCTCCTGAGCCGCAAAGCTCTCGATCGTCTGACAAACGAGTAAACAGGTCAGTGCCAAAACACACTCGAGGTCTGTGGTCTACACTTAAACACAAGAAGAGAAAGCTGTAACTCACTGAAGGATTGGAGCTGAGCTCCTCCCGCTCCTCCTTCAGCTGCTCCACCAGCTTCATCATGCCCTGCGCCTCCTCCACGCGACCCTCCGAGCCCAGCTCCTCAATCTGAACACACACACACACACACACCTCAGAGCCGCTTCAACACATCCATGTTCCCTTCTCAGCTGAGGAGGCTCACAACCAGTACCTGAAGAACAAGCTCTTCAATCTTCTCCGTGAGGACCTGTGCTTTCTCCTCGTTCTTCCCAGTTGGACCCGGTACCTAGAAATCAGAGTGTGAAGTGAGTAGGGTTTGAGAAGTGCACAAACGAGGTGGCCTTTATAAGATATAAATAATTTTAATATATAAATTGAGTGCAAAGAAGCGCTGCAAATTCAGTTTTATTGTTTAAATTTAGGTTCATTCTTCCTCCAAAATCAGTTTTTTTTTCCCATTTAAATTGTCCTGTATTCTGTTTTATTGGTAATTTTAACTTATAGTAATGAAAAAGCATGTCTAATTAATCAACGTTGCAATTTTTGACAAGTTTATGTGAATTTTTTTTTTAGTTTACTATATTTTTTCACAAATTTTGTTTGGTTTTTATTTTTTTGGATATTATTATAAAGGTTTCATTATGTTAATAATCAAAGACCATGCCTAATGATCAATTTAACTTTTATTTAATGATTGATTTAACATTGTAACATTTTTACAACAATAGAAATAAAATATGAAGTGTTTATTATTTCAGAAATTCAGTTGACTTCTTGCTGGATTTATTATTTAAAAATATATTTTAAGTTGATAATCAAATGAAGGCATAAACATTATCAACTTAATTGTTCATAGTATTTTCAATATATATATATATTTTTAATCAGCTTCATTATAAATTTTTTATTGTTATTACGTTGTGAAGTACTCTACAGAACAATAGTAATCCATTTCTGTCCTAACCAAACGTTTACTCTGTCAGTTTGTAGTGAAGTCCTTTGAGTTTCTGTGAGTATCTGGCAGTAGTTTCACTCAAATGAAGTGACTTGAGATGAAGCTCATGTCCTCAAATAGACGGCAGAGGCTGAAAACACTAGCGTCACGTGTGCTTCAGTAGGTCATCACTGTTGGACGGAAGCCATGCATCTACAAAAAAACGCTACTTTATGTAATTGAAATAAAAAAAAAAACCTTGATGCGCTGTCAGATTTAATACTGTGGCTGTCTATAAGGTCAGACACTTGCACGTGTCACTATATTATTAATATTTGACTAACTCCAAGCTCAAATTGGTACACAGTGAATTTCGTGTTCTGTCCGTCATCAGAACGGACGCACGTAAGGCAGTAAGTGCAGTGTGTTACGTTTTCATCAACTTACAGGTTATTAAGGGCCAATCCCAATTCTACCCCTTACCCCTTCACTTTCCCCTTCCCCTCCATTTTGCGCGTCCACGTGAAGGGGTAGGGCTGTCCCAATTCTCTTTTGGTTGGAGGGGGAGGGCTAGGGAGAAGGGCCAGATAGCCCTTCAAACGAAGATTTTTCGGGAGCACACTTCAAACGAAGGGGTATGAGAAGTGTCACTGCTAACCCAGGCTGGCTGCCCAAGCGACAAAGGAGACCCATAAATTTAAGTATTTGTGGCTTTAATAAGTATTATAACGACAAATAATGATTTGCTTTATGTTACATTCAATATTGTGTTCATATTTACGGTCAGTTTCTACACAGAAACGTTTGTAAAAAAAAAAAAAAAAAAAAAAAAAAAAAACCGCTAAAATTACTGTAGTTTGCTAACGATAGTCCCACAACATATTTTCGTCGTCTCCGTTGTTTCCTGCGAACTTCACAAGATGCAAGAAAATAGCTGTAACCCACGCGACTGAGATAACTGCAGCTGTCGACGGCATCTTGGAAGTTGTGATAAACATCCGCGCATCTCCTGTGACGTAGGCGCTAGCGACGACTTATAATGACGTTTAACGGAGGCGTAGTGGTGTCCCATTTCTTAGGGGAATATTTTCACCCCTACGCATTGCCACTCTGTTTCAAGGGTCAAGGGGAAGGCAAAGGGGTAGGGCTAGGGGAAAGGGAAGGGGTAAGGGGTAGAATTGGGATTGGCCCAAAGCTCACTATGGCTATGTGGGAGCTCAGTTTTTGGCCAGAATCTCATGTTATTAAAGACGAAGGGCCATTTAAGGCAATGTCGGCTATGAACCGACAACAAAATGCTTGACACTTGTCTCCTCAATTACATAAAACATCAGTCTTTATATAAAATGATGTTTGAGTAAAGAAAAGCTGTACTTAAAACCAACCAGCTTTAATTTAGCCTCACGAGAGATTTGAGGAGCCAATGGAGTTTCAAGGTTTAGTCACAGGCTCTCTTTAGCACTTTTCACTGGTTGAATATTAGCAGAAAACACAGAGAGATGTAAAGGGTGAGACGTAAAGCATGTTGCAATGGGGACATTTTTTAAAACATCTTCAAATAGCAGAGGAAATAAGGCATGGAAATGAACTTCTGTGAATTTCAGTGTCCCGTGAGTGTAACTCTACTTCTGTGTTTGCATGTGATGTGAAAGTACAGTGTGTTGAGCTGGAGGAACCAGAACTGCACTTAAGCGATACTACGATTTATCTTCAAAACCAGGCCGTGGAGACATTTGACTCATCCAAGATCAAAAATCATGATATCGCACACCCTATTTAATAGGGCTGGGTATTGAGACAAATTTCACAATTCGATTCGATTTCGATTCACAAGCTTGCAATTCGATTCGATTTCGATTACGATTTGATTCAATATCGATTATTTTGGATATCAGTTCAAATAAATGGCATTTTATCTCAAGGAAATCAAATCTCTTAACTAATGCTGTAAACTATGGGAGTCTAGTTGTATCCTACTAGGCTTCATTAGCCTAATATGAAGGTAATAATGAATGAATCACTTAAATTACACTTTTATTTATTTTTATAATAAGAAGATTATATGAAATATTAACATTTAAATGGAAACTGTCATAAAAAAAACTTGCCAGATTTATTCAAATATGAAGGTAATAATGAATGAATCACTTAAAATACACTTCTATTTATTTTTTATAATAAGAAGATTATATGAAATATAAACATTTAAATGGTGGCTATATATTTAGCAAAATGCTCCTCTTTGGAGTTATTTTTTTCTAGCTGACTAACGAGTTGATGTGGGTTTTCTGAGGTAAATATGACGATACATGACATTGATTACAAGCTGTTTAACTGACGTCTTTCCACGGTTGAAACGCTGATTGAGTGAATCAATGCGACATGATCCGGATTTCGATAAGTTGTACTCTATCTTTTAACACACTTTCAGATGCTCATTCATGTTTATTTCGCGCTGTAACTGGTATTATTAAGCAGGAAGTGAGATCAGCGCTGCTGCTTCTCTAGAGCGATCTCACGCCACAGCGCCAAAACACTATTTATGTTTTTGAATTTCTAAAGAAAATGGACGTAATTTGAAAATTGAGACTTTGCTTCATATCAATAGTAACAAAGGACATTGCAATTTTTTTTTTGATTCAAATGAAACAGGATGAATAATCGATTCTTAAAACTTAAGAATCGATATCGGTTCGTAAAAATGAGAATCGATTAATATGGAGAAATCGATATTTATTACCCAGCCCTACTATTTAAGGAGATGATGGTGTTTGTCTGCACTTTTGCATCAGAGGAATCATAGTGCTCTAATGAAACACCAGGCCATTAATGAGATCTAAAAGTATGTGCAAGACAGTAAAATGTTACCCCCGAGTTCTGCTGGGCTTGTGAGAGGGCCAGACGCGCGTGACCCCTCCGAATCCTGCGCTCCACCTCGGCCAGGAGACTCTGCAGGTACCGCAGGAAGTCCCGCTCGTATCCCTCCTTCATGAAGCGGGAGCTCTTCTCATACCTGCGACACCAGGAGTCAGGCTTCAGACACAACACTGAACAGGCTAGGGGTGGAACGGACCAGTTGACCCGTACGGACCAGGCCCAACAGTTCAGCACGCATATGATTCAAAGACTGGAAGTTTAAAATTTGGATGCGTTTTGTAGTGCCAATTTACACCTGAGAAAATTCACCACTGATAATCACAATAATGGGATTTGTTTTTTTTTGCATTTTAGTAACAGGAATAGGGGTGAGGGTCCTAAAAAGGCTTTTTATTCTTCCCATAAGTTTTTACTTACACTTTCCTCAAGTTTTCATCATGGATTTTTTCACAAGGACCTGAAACAAACAAACAGATCCATTACAATGTGGACGGCAAGAACAAAAGCAGACGAATGCGTTTAAGAAGCCGATCTTACCCAGGTCAGACCGTGTGTTTGTGAAGAGTTCAGCAGGGCAAAAGCCACACAGGTAATATTTGCAGACCTGCAGAAAAACACTCATTGGTTACTCAAGATCTCTTTTAGTAAATGTATGTGGGTTGTTCCAGTAGAAAAATGGCATTGACACTAAGATGAAGTCATGAGCTCTGCTGTAGTGTTGAAACTGGCCCACAGACGGACGACTCTCTTATAGAGATCGGGAGTTAATCACAACTAAATAAGTACATTCAGTATGGAAATTTTGTTTGACTCAGCTGATCAGTTTAAGGGGGCAAAATTCACACCAAAATACTGTGACTACAGAAAAATGTGTCCGCAAACAAATGGTAAACAACTTGAACGTGAAAAATAAGGACACTTAGGCTAATAAAATTGAATGTGCACATAGTTCATTACAAATCTGTATTGTTTTTAACCTCTTAACGGTCACCCCCCCTTTTTTGAATAGACATGAAAATGCACATTTCGAACTTAAATGGTTGTAATTCAAGAATGCTTTGGAATATAGACATATGATTGGTCTTGTTTTAAAGAAGACATTTGGCAGATTTTTGTAGAAGTGAAATAAATTAAGAAAGTGAAACAGAAAAAAAGTTATAGAAGTTTGAGTTTATGGAAATGTACAATGTAAAAATATTAATTATTCATATTTTACATAAAATATATATTTTCAAAACCTGGCCTACTCTAAAACGGCAGAAAGATCAAAGCCAAAAATCTGAACAAGTTGTGTTTCAAATTTTAGGTTGATATCTCAAAAAATTCGCTTTCAGTAAGATTTTGTTTGAGCGCAGTACCAAACTTTTTCACTAGGGCACAATCAGACTCCATTACTGCCCATATAAGGGCGTCTGCATTTCCATTCGTGTTTTGAGTGATATGAACCATTATTTTCACAATTTTCATACAATTTCTGAAGTAGAGATCCTATTCAGAAGTAGCATGGGAAGTTTGGCAGATTTTGATATGAATTGAACCTCTAAGAAACACATACAAAGAACACGCATGTAAGTCATAGCTAGCTGCCACGTCACAAATGGTGAATTTATTATTTTTTTCTTGATATTTCAAACTTTTCAGACCTTTTTTTCCAAAATAATTGAATGGATTCTATCTTTTGAACTTTTGGCATGAAAACAAACTGAGGTATCTACCATTTTTTCATGATTTTTCATGTTTACTGCTATTTTAAAATAAAGGTCTGAACACGCCTTATGAGTACGAAAATATTCTTGTTGCATATTGATAAATTATGGCTCCTCTGTAATATATTTTGAAAATCAGTCACCAAATATGGAAACTAGAGATTTTAAGCTTTCAAATGATATATAGTTTGTCAATATTATTTAATGTATTTACTAAGATATTATTGTTTTAAAAATATAGTGGCAAACGTCCCACCTGTGGGACGGTGACAGTTAAGTGGATAATTATATATATATGTGTGTTTGCAGAAATGTATTAATGAAATAAAAGGCATTTAAGTGTACTAAACTAAAGACACATAAAGTAGAGTGCTTGAAGAGACACTGACTGTTTACACACTTAAATGCACTTTTAAGTACTTTGAACAATGCCAAATTAAAAGTACATCAAGGTATTCTATTTACAAAATGCTTGTGTAGAAAGAATGTTACACTTTTTTAATGTGTTGACATACTAAAGCACATGTAAAGTACTTTTTAATTTTAAATGTAGTATGTATTATGATATATTTCAAGTAATGTATTTTAAGTCATGACACGCTTAAGTTCAACTAAACGCATTAGACATCAATTTAAACAGTAACATTTAGTACAAACTTTTTTAAGTATATTAACCGGTTATAAAAGTACGTTTTCAAACACACTGTCAACATCGGAGTTAAAACGTCGAAAACAATGCAGTTTTACACGATTTTACAGTATTTAAAATATCTTCAGTGTATTTTAAGCGAGTGGAGATGTCTGTATACAAATCAGACAGTTGCTACGTTACTATTAACGGTTAAAGTTAACAACTGAAAGGGTCCCATAATAGTGATTTTTTTTCTTGCCAACTGTAACTGAATAGAAACGAACCGTGAGGTGTGTGCCAATAATACCCAGCACTACTAGTAGTTACACGAAAAAGGTTGATACTTTGCTGTTTGCGCGTTAATAAAAGTGTTTTGTCTGGCAAACACTGGAGATGAAGGCGGGACGCTGCGCGCGCATGTGTTCAACAATGTGGCACGAGCCTCGCGCGCTGCTAACTGACCCAAACAACCGAGACAAACTAGCAAAACAGGCATCGCTCAGATGCGTTTATTTACAAACTATCACACAAACGCGTTTATTAAGTCGTTTAGTGACCTACAGAGTTGTGTGTGTGTAATAAATGAATCGCGGCCGCTGTTTAGCCGTCATCTCACTTACGGTCTCATCATCCCAGCGCACATTACAGCGCTTCTCATCCGGAGCCAAGTTCCGGTCCCGGCCCATTAACTCATCGAGTAACTGGGCAGCGGAAAGCATCGTGCCTCGGCTCTAGTTCTGATCCACTATAAGAGAGTTGTATTCTTCATTTACAGGATAACGTACACCGCGTCCCCGCTCTCTGATCTCCACAACAAAATGGCAGATCAGCAGCACGAGCGGATGTTACCCATAATCCACCGCGAGGAACAGTCGTTAGTGCGCCATCTAGCGTTCGGGATGACGAGACTTTCCACATTAATACAGCATAGAAGACAAAGGGATGCACAGCAAATATGAAATATACTGGCCAGAAAATTAAAAAAAAAAA